>NW_022729021.1:99224-103349 GCF_011630105.1 Anneissia japonica | reverse complement strand
ATAATGGAATCAGTGAACTTATTATATATAAATAATTGTAAGTTGCTTTTCATTTATATATAATGATTTTTTTTTATAAATAATTGTAAGTTATTTTTCATTATTTATATATAATGATGTGTTACCCCTTCCTTATTTATATATAATGAAGCCAGTAATCATTATTTATATATAATGAAATCAGTGAACTTATTATATATAAATAATTGTAAGTTGCTTTTCATTTATATATAATGATTTTTTACCTTTTCATTTTTTATATATAATGTAATTAGCGAACTTAATATATATAAATAATGTTTGGTTAGCCTTTTATTATTTATATATAATGTAATCAATAAACTAATTATATATATATAATGAAACGTTAACGCAATTATTTACATATAATCTTTTAGACGTAAATGCATTATATATAAATAATGGGTGATCTATTCAATTATATGTTAAATAATGAATTATATATAAATAATTGTGTTAAATAATAAATTTACATTTGGCGCCTCATACATTTGTACCCCTAGCTATCCGAAATGAAATAGTAGACTCCAAACAGACGTAGTGTGGTTATGGAGATCGAACAGGACCGAAGCCTGTTTTTGGCATACTTTATATACCTGGGTACTGCTATCACTTTAGAGAGGTCTGGATTCGCGCCTACCTCTAGTTTCCCGGAAATTGCACTCTCATACTTTATTAACAATACAATTATTTTTCTTAATACAATTTAGGGGGATGCGACCGCACCGTCTCTGCATCCGCCCCAGCTATCTTATCCGAGATTAATCAGTGGACCTTTCAGCTATTATACTATATTACACCTATGCCATAAAAACACTCGCCATGGACCCTACCGGGATCCTGCCCGGATCCTGTCCATGCTGTCCTTTGGTTTGGAACCCCTCCCCCTTGTCGAACTTAATTCATTAAAAAAGTAACAAAAACGGAAGTCACGCCATCACTTATTGTGGCTAACACTTTAGACTTTGATGTTTACCGATAACCGCATAGAGGTACATGATTCATAAGGGAAAATACAATAACAGACCGAGGCAATGTAAATGTTGAATTACTGAATCAATAGGAACTGACAAAACATACCGTAGCGTAAGAGAAACGTGCTGTTTTTCATTAACTGAGTTTATTATTCGCGTTTCTACGTCAGTGTAGACTAAAAGTCGATAGGTCGTGAAGTTTAATGAACCAAACGGTTATTTCATGTTTTTGTTTATTCTACTGTCATTCTTGTATCTCTTTATTATTTATCTTTCTTTGTTACAGTACCATAACAGATTACATTAATCATTAACTGCGAACATAGTGAGTTTTTGAACTTGACAATTATCTAAAATATTGTTTGAAGGTAAATTTTTGCACGAAAACCATGGTAGTATGGCAAACATTGAGGCTGTGGTGAGGGACTCAAGGACGTAATAGAAAGGGAGTGGGGTCGAGATTGAGACGAGTGTAATGAACCTTTCCCGAGTTTCAATCAAACTCAACAACTGACCAATCAAAACAGCGCCAGGAATACGCGCGCGTCTCACAAACACACGTATTGTCCCACAAACGCACGTGTTTGCGTATGGTGGAATCTTAGCAATAATATCCAAGGGGTGGGTCTTAGCGGTTCATTGTGGTCGTTTGTCCAGTGGAAGATTCAATTTAAAAGGGGTACCTCATAAAACTTTCATTGATGCTCAGAAATGCATTTTCCTGTATTCTGAGACGGTTTTAAAATGACTTCATGTGTCTGATTTGAAATAAATAAAACCTTGGCTAATACAGGGACATGTTTTTTAGTAACAGAACACTGGTTTCTGTGGAAATATTTGACGAATGCAAACCCTGATTCATTGGCAGTACTGTTCTCCGAATACTCATAAACATTTGAAAGCGACAACCTAGGTTTCAAGAAAAGTGGTCGCTTTATGAAACTACTGAAGATAGGTAATACAAGCTAGTATTGCAGTATGCAAGAGGGTACACAAGCTAGAAAAGACAAACATGAACATAAAAAGATAAACAGGACTTGATCATTGTTTATATTTATCTACTTATTTATTTAAATGTATGTATTTGTTACAGACTGTTCAACGACTGAACTTTTAAATCCTAAATTGTCAAAGCTTCTGGGGCTTTGGGGTTCTGGGCAACCACTGACCAATGTCTATTTACTACATCCATCAGGTAAAATCAAGCACCACCATTGTTTATTCTGGGCTTCCCTATATACAACAGTAGTCTATCTATAAGTTAATAGGCTGGTTGTCTTTAGTCCATAGTCCAATTGATGTCTGACATACTCGCCTTACAGTAGCAGGGGTCTTAAGTCTCCTGCAATTCGTGGGAGTGTCCTGAAAATCAGGATAGCCTCCCACACTGCTGCTACTGGACAAGAATGTCCCAGAATAGAAAATAACCCATTTCCCGCAATTTAATTAAATCTGCATGTTTTTACTGATGTATTAGCTCTTTATTTTACTTGTCTCATGGAAGTCAGTATCAATTGGTATCGCCATAAGCAGCAAAACAAAATTAAATGTGCTAAGAAAGCTGGTTTAAACAGATCTCCTGGAAATGACAATTTGGGATTCCTGCATTAGACCATCGAATTCCGGAGTCTGCTTTATCAATTGGTTCATTCAATGTCCAATTCAACTGTTTCATTTGTTCTTAGTCCACCGAGATGCCGAGTCCTGGTGTACGTTTGTCCATATGTAGTAGCAAAGACAAGCCAAACCTGTCACTTGTCACAAAAATTGATTTTTAGTTATTAATACCGGGGTAAAGAGTAAAATGAGAGCTATAAAATGGTAAAATAATCATTTAAATACGACATTTCATTAAGAAGTTACAGGAGTTTAAACATACAGATGTTTAAAGAACAATATTTGAGAAACCAGCCTTCAAAGTTTATGATTTTTGGCATTTCTTAGGCAGAAACCATCACCAAATCGTTAAAAATCGTTGTTTTAACATTGAAAAAGGGGAAAATAGCAGCATGGCATGATGAATAATTATATAAAGGTTTGTTTAGTGCAATAAAATAGATATTCAAAAATGTTGACATTCCAGCTTCTTTTGGCCATTAGAGTATCTCAGAAACAGGAAATGACAAGTTGCTGGTTTGGCTTGTCTTAGCAACATATATCCATTTTTAGGAAAGGTGGTTTGGTATTAAAGATCTCCAAAAATGACATCTTTTAACTTGGGATCCCTGTATTAGACCATCAAATTCCTGATATACCTGAGTCTGCCTCATTAATTGGTTCGTTCAATGTCCAATTCAACTGTTTCATTTATTCTTAGCTCCCCGAGATGCCCGAGAAGTCCTGGTCTACCTTTGTCCGTATATCCTTTCTTTGGGGCAAGCGGTTTGGCACAGCGACCTCCATTCAGGATTTAAACCTTGTTGTCTAGGGTTTGAATCGCACGCTGTCTATTCTCCTATTCCAGTACTGGTCAATCCAGTAGAGCGTCTTCTAGAGTCTCATCATGAGCATTTACTATTTGATCTCCGTGTCATTTGTAAAATTGGATCTTAATTTAAATATCGTTGTTGAGGATTACGGTAACAGCAAATAAAAAGACTTCCACCAAATTCTGCTCACTCTAAGGCTGCTGAACATGACTTAAGGAGAAAATTCCATCAGTTATGGTCATCCTTCTCATTCTCCTCATCTGTAGAATCATCATAGTTTGTGTACACTTGGTATATGTAGTCATATAAACTAATAGTCTTATTTTCACATTTGCCATATTGCAGAATCACGTTCCAAAGAGAACCTAAAGAGTAAAGAAAAAAATGAAAGAAAAACATAATATATATACTGTCTCTTATACACATCTAGATGTGTATAAGAGACAGATGTTATACTGTACATGATGCGAAACATTAATAATCATTTTTATTATTATTATTATTATTATATTTAGAGAAATGGTGTGTTCCATGTCATGGGATCAGGATTTCGACAGTCTGGGGAAGACAAAAATCAGGTGAAATACATTCATATTACCTCAGGCGCGGATCTAGTAGGGGGAACGTTCCCCCTCCCGTTTCGCCACTAACTTTTAATAGTCTAATGTATATCAATTTTATATTAAAATAAATGCTACTCA
>NW_022729021.1:68877-97365 GCF_011630105.1 Anneissia japonica | reverse complement strand
ATGGTATGTGATGCGAATCCAAAATTGTTGTATTATTTGCGTATTTTCTACTTTTTAGTTTAAAAAAAAAAAAGTTTTCCTACCGACCTACCCATTTTTTGGATTTTCCCAAAACGTGGCCAACACAATTTTTTTTTTTGCCCTAATGACGATCTATTTAGGCTGCCATCAACATTCGGCAGAAGCATCTTGTTGTCCAACCCTCACAGAAAGCAGACAATGATTTCTTTTACAACTGTTGTACGATGCACCGAGTATCTGGCTACATTTAGTTTTTAAAGATAAGCAATTAAAAAAAAAATGGTGCATTTTCTAAAAGTTATTTGAAATAAATTAATATTATTATTATCATTTAAATTATTATTATTATGTTTACTATTATGATTAAGTACTCATTATCATCACCATTGCCACTATCATCATACTGTGACCATCACCCCCACCACCATTGCATTACCGCCACAACTGTGACCATCACCCTACCACTACAATGTGGGTTGTAGTAAAAAGTACTATTATTACAACATATTATTTGTACAAATTTGGTCTAACATGCAATTATCAAAATACTATTTTACATACTTACCCTTCAGCCTAGGGTCCCCTCCAAATGCTCCACATCCCCAGTTACCAGTAGCAACAGCTGAACGATTCTTGACTGGTGTTGTATTGTCATTAAAACCACAATACGCCTGATATAAGAAAGAGGGAAATGTTACATGTGCCAAGAGGGGTCCCAAGTTGGAAGAACCCACTTCCGGGAGATTCGTTTAATGACATTGGGGGCGCTATATATTCTATGTGGAAGAAGTGTAGGTACCAAATGTAGGGCCACCTCAGGCCAACCATGATTGGGGATGAGGTGATGACATTTTTTAGAATAGGCACTTTTAACAGCCCGGATGCAAAAAAACAATCGACAACCAAACTTTAGACCTAAATGAAATACTGTAAAAAGATTTGTTTTTTACTGAATTTCTCTGAGATTTTTGCTTGTTTGCGGGAGTGCGGGTGACCATGTCGGTTTCCGGGAGACTCCCGGGGGTTCCGGAAGACTTGGGACCCTGCATACTTGTTATTCGTTATTTTGTTATAATAGATCGTACAAATGCTTAACAACCAGTTAGAGCTTTAGGATGTTATGCCCTACATTTTATTCTTATAAATTTTTATATTTATTTTATTGACATAATAAAAATAACAACTGACCGTAACTGAAACGTACAGAAAAACCATGGTTTAACAAGAAATAAATATATAGCCAGCAATGAAAGTATGGAAAAGCACATCTGTATCAAAATGGTAGTATATAATAGTACATGGAAACACCTTTTTTTTTTCAAATACAAGAGGCCGCACAGGCTCTTCTATCATCAGGCATATACAGAACTCACAATAATTTCATTTTACACTTACTTTATTAATCTCTCTTGTGAGAAGATTAGTCTTATACTGAGCTGCTTTGGAATGGAAGACAAGAGCATCAACAGCTACAATTTCAGTACAACGGCGCCCCCAATCATCTCTACCATAAAAAACAACAAAAATTTACATTTACTTTTTTTAACATTCATTAAAACTATTTAACACTTTGGCTGCCACCCGCAGGGTGTAGATGATGGCGCCAGGGATGACTACACACACATATCAGGTATACAAAATCGGGGTAACATTCCAGCATTTATTACTTCTTTGTTATACATTGTAGAACCACAGACTTAATGGCTGGTAGTTCGAGGAAGATACACCAAGACGATAACATACAAATAACGTATGTATCTTTATTGTGTTATGTTGCTAGCAATACACTTGAACGGCACAAGTGGGGGCATCTTTTTGAACATATACCAACCCATGCAAAAAGCGGACGAGAAAACTTTTGGCATAGTCAATAAAAACTGCTGTCACAGTGCCGTCGAAGAGTTTGTCGTCCCCTAATATTTTCCCGTTAATTTATTAGACATATCATTTTGATGATATATGACTAGATAAAATTTCAAAAATGTGTGTGCGTGTAAACATTTTTTGGAACACAGGAAGGAACCTTAAAAGAAATTCTGTCAGTCAACGTGTTATAAAAAAAAGGTCTATGATTCTCTATTTACTATGTCTCATTAGGAGACAAAGAGTGTAAACTTATTTTTAAAAATGAACAAAAAATCCTAACACTTGGAAGAATTTGAAGGCAAGCATATTAACCACTATAAATTATAATGCTATAGATTAAAATTTAATGGATTTTCAATTGTTTGGCTATTCACCTACTACTGCAATGTGATTTGACACAGGATAGGTCTACAGATTACAGAGAAAATTGAGGAATTGAAGATATTGAAAACCAGAAAGAACATAATAAGCACTTTTTTCTTTTAAAGAATGACAGTTCTGTTAAACAAACTTGAATGGATATTATACCTTGAAGTGTTGTCAACATGATTTCCAGCCCATTTGAAAGAATTAGCGTAACCTGTATAGTCACTATACCGTTCAGCACCTGTAAAAAATACCAATAATTATACATAATTTTACAACCAATTCAACACAAATTATTTTAGTAATTTTAATATATCATAGGTTAATTTTTAATTAGAAAAATTGTAAAACTTGAAACTACTCCACACCATGGTAGTAAATAAAGAAATAGTGATGACATTAAAGGTGGCGGCAACCCAGTGGGCAGATCGCCCTCGATTTTTTTCCTTTGTCATGATTAAAGTAATGCAATTAGCCTTCGGGCAACACATCACCTGCGGTTTGACTACTACAGCATGGCAAAAAAAAGTTGTAAGAAAATCTGGCCTACGGGCATAGCGGGCTGATTTTGCCTGCATATACCGCCCGCAGTCTGCGTGTCCGACAAAGTGCACTGCTCGTGATCGGTACTGTACATAAAAACTAGAAAAGCTTTCGTTGTCTTAAATTTTGCTAGTGGCACTGTTAGTGATAGACACATCATGTCACCCCATGGCCTTATATATCTACAATGATGCAGTTAGCATAGCAGAATAAAAAAAAAAAAGAAAAAGGGGAGGGGTGGAGGGATGAGCATACATATTAGGAAATATCATTACATATATTATGTATCCATCAATGTACAGTGCATACCTGTAATTAAAAGACATTCATTATCATCTAGCACTTCTGTAAACAGTCTGGACACAAGTAGCTCTGGACAAATTAAAAACCGAATCTCCTCTTGCACGCTTCCAAATCCTAATACACCACCACCGACAAACTTGTTGGCAAAATCCATCTAAAACAAAAAAATAAAAAATAATTGTGAATAATATTCAATTGATTCAGTAGGTAAAAACTGATGATGAATTGTTGTACACATCTGGGTGACACTCTCTTATGTCTTGCTTTACAAATTTACAGTTTTGGCCACATGAATTTTTTCTTAAGGTACATTTGAATTTGGAGTGCGAAACATACCAAGGATGTCCCATTGAAGTTACGAAACTGAATTCCACTGTGGTCCCTTCTAGTAATGAACAGGTCATAGACAATGGGAGACAAAGAGCTTACTGCAACCTTAAAGGAATATAAGCCATATTTTTGTACACAGAATGAACAGCTTAAATCTCTCACCTAAAAGATTAAAAAGCTTGCACTAGCCTACCAACCCATACAGAAAATGGCAGAGAACACAAAACTGTATGTCGGGGTAGGCATAAAATTTGGTCGGAGGGCCAAAGTGAATTTTTGATTTTAACACTGAGGGCCACACACAAACTTTGATGTTTCTAGCGAGCTTCCAAAAACCTCCAAGCACTGCTTTTACACCACTTTATTCTCAGTTTTAATATTACTTTATACATATGTCGGTGTTGCCGTAATATGCCGTAAAAAACATGGTGTTTTCTAGCCACTGTTGCTTGGCGTGCCGCACATATAGTAATTCATTTTCGCGCGCCGTAAAAAAAAAATCCGCGGGCCGCACTTTGCCCATCTGTGCTGTATGCATTTCAAAACCATTTGATCTAATGGCCAGGATAAATTTTAGAAAAATGCACATACCAACTGGCATTACACATATCAAACCAGACATATTGATGTTCTGTTTTACCTGTAACATTCCTCGACCGTTGTCTTCTATGGTTCCCTCTGTACTAACATGTAGATCGCGAAGCCTTGCAGTGCTTGTACTCCACTCAGGAAACCTGTCTATTGCACATCGTCTGAAGGTTATAGTGCCAGTGGGCTCTGGGAAAGTAAACAATGAAAAATCATATTAATTAATATATCAATCAATTAAACAATTGACCAATCATCAAGCAGTTTATCGATTAATAATAATAATAATTTGGGCATATATAGCGCATTATACTAAAGCCTCAATGCACTTAAACAATAAAAATGAAAATGCCGGAAGAAAAAATTTAATAAAAGTACAGAAGGCAGGTTTTTTAAGCTGCCTTAAAATTATCAATAAATCAGTTTTTATTTAAATTATGTTCTTCCAACAAGTACCCATCAAGACCATCATTATTAAGTATTGCAATTATTTAGGGTTACCTTTATGAAAAAGGCATAAGTGTTTTTATATAATTAAGAAATAACAGATGCATGAAAAGAGTTTAAAAATGTGTTTGACTTTGGAAAACAGATTTTTTTAGGACCTGGTTGATATGAATATTTATACATATAGATATGAATATGAATATCAATATGGATATGGACATGGAAATCAATAGGCCTGGGGACATGGCTATGGATATGGATATAAGATAAGATAAATTTTATTTACACAAACCAAGATAAACATTAACTTTGGTTTCCTTGATGCTTAACTACACAAATAATACAGTACGGAATAAATAAAAACAAATATTAATTGCACTTAAAAAATAATATACATGAAAGACTAAACAAAAATATATATAGTACAATGAACAAACTATCTCTGAAAAGTTGAATTGTAAACATAAAGTTGAGTATGAATATCAATATCAATATGGATGGATGTGTATATGGATATGTTAATATGGATGGATATGAATACATAGATCCCAAGTTTGAAAACCAAAAAATAGGGAGATTTTTTTCATAAAGCCTCCTGTAGCGACGCGCTGTGACGCCTTACAACGCGCTGTGCAACATGAAAGTATTACACAAAATGACGAAAACAAACAATTTTCATAAATTTGTTTACTTTTATTTAACAATTTTACATTTGTTTACATATTGCAGTTGGCGTAAAATATAAATTTATAAATATTATATTATTTATTTAGCATTAGCTAGTAAAGCGTTCTTGGCAGCAGTCAACAAGGCTTTGCTTGGTTGATTGGCATGTTAGAGGCTACGGCTGATTTATTACATCTCATCAAAGAACATAGAATTCTAGCAAGGTAACTGCAACTTGCAAGATTCACACATTTTACTGAAAAATTAAAAAATATATATATATATATATTTTAATTTACTTAGTAAATCATACTACATGTTTTAAGTCGGCATTTATATATGTCTAGCCTATAATAACTGGTACATAATGCCATGAAAAAAACATTAAATCCTGCCTCGCTGGGCTCCATCTATACATGCGTAACTAGGCCTAATACCGCAGAGTCACAACCACCACTACACACAGACGCCCACCCAACACAACACACATACAGTACATACCCTGCAGTGTTGCAGATAGAGCCAGCCTAAGCCCTACATTTATTTCGGGATCGATATAAAATAAACTTAATTTTTCGGAAGACTGCTTAGTACCAAAACCTATTAACTATAATTTTTTAGTATTTTTATTAAAGAACTGAAGCGTACTTGAAAGAAAAAGTATTTTTTATGCACCGATTCTGTTCCAAATCTTCGCGGCGAAAACTTGGGCCCCATCCATTCCCAAGTGATTTACACATATATATTAATCATCTTCAGATGCAAATTCATTGGGATGGGTTCAGACCTGTAGTAGTGATTCTCCTGAAATAGTTGAGAATACATTTAAGTTTCTCTGCTTTGGTTGGATGAATACCAGCTTGACTTCCCTCAAACAATCTATATACAATAAGAAAGGTGTACAGTAGTATTAATAGTAAAAGTGAAAATCAGGGGTTGAGATCGCTGTAAATGTTTAAATGTGGAGGCACTATGTATGCAGCAAAGTAGTACAGCACAGAATTTTCAAAGGGTTGTGAGTTTGGGTCAAATGTTAAGCAATTGCGCAATTTTTTGTGCCCTAGGTGCAACATAAATTATCTACATAAAAAAAACAGGATTTCCTGTAACAATTATAAAAAAAAAGTTCCACTTCCTGGTCTAATTTTCACACTGTAGGCCTGGTAAAGACCAACACCATTCCTGATGATGACATAATTAATGTTGAAATATTGAATCCCAACATGATGGCGTGCATTTCGATACTTGGAATATGTATTTTACTATCTTAACACCATACCTACCCCTCTTATTTAAATCAACTTTGATTTATTCAAACAAAGGCCATCAGGATTATATCTGGCACTCCACCGCAGTCTCGTTCCTCTAGTTTATTCTCCATTTTAAATTTGCTCAAACTCCCTGACACCAACTCTCTCAAATAAGGTATTTTTATGTATGCATCCTCTCACTCCATTTTATCAAAGTACCTCTGTGTACCTCATCTTCAAATCTAATTTCTCTCTACACAATTACTGTACTCGAGGTAGATATGATGTATACATTCCCAAATCATAAGACTAACTATTTTCAACATAACATTAGATTTACTGGCCCGAAGCTAGCTATGGAATTCTCTACCTCCCCTAGTTTTCGATTCCATAAAAACTCATTTTCAATCCAGCTCAAGAAACACATTATTTCTAGTTATTAATACTGTATAAGTCAACTTCCTTATCTTCTTTTTCTTCACTAACTAATGTTCGCTGTCTTGGTCCAATTTGAAATGTTGCTTTCTTTTTGTGTGCGTGTGTCTTCTTTGTCTGTGTCCCTACTATTTCTTTTCTGTTTGTTTTTTGTGTCTCCCTTTGTCTTTTTGTTTTAGGCTGACTCGTCACAAGATGATTTTTCTTCCTGGGTCTGTGCCTTTTTCTTTTTCTCATGAATTTGTTCTGATCTTTGTATTATATTTTTGTACGAATTGAAAAGGAATTAAATAAATGTTACTTTGATTGATTGATTGATTTCTAGGTTACACTGTACTGCTGTAGCAGTAGGATTTGAACAGTAGGTGTAGGTAGGTGCAAAAGGTCCCCAGTGCAAGATTAGATTGCCAGACCTTTTGATGTTCTAAAGTTCTCAGAAAATTCATCATAAGGCTCCTTTTACTCCCTACTTCTAATGGCCTAGGCTAGTAGTAAAACTAATGATAATCGGTCTCAGCAGCTGTTCTAACATAATCAAGAAACAATTACAGTGGTGGGTTACGGAATTCAAAACAGAGGGGCCAGGGAGGGATTTCCACAGGTTAAGGGCTGAGGTAAGACAATTTATGATTATAGCACCACTAGATGGCCGGAAATGGCATTCACAGACTTAAATTTTAATGTAATTTCCTTTTTTCCCATTTCTTTTACAATTTTGCAAAAATTAGGGAGGGGGAAAGCCGGCTGGGGCACCCTTGAATGCACCACTGATTAGAAATCAATACGGTAATTAATTATTACTCCTCTAAAAACCTAATAATGTTGAGGGCCTGCTAGCTGTTTTATTATTCAAAAAAGTTAAGTTGGGAAATTATTATTTAAAGATTTATTTATGAATGGGCCCCTAATAGACCTGGGCTTCAGTACTTTGCACTGGCTGCACTGCCCGTAGCTATGCCACGGCGTTTTATGAACACTGTGATCAAACAACAGACTGCAGAAAATGTTCAGTATAATCATGCCTATTTTTTGCGATACTGAAGCACACAGAGTTTCGCTGTAACACTACTGTAATATTACACAGGAGGCAGGTCTTAACAGGTCTTAACAGGCAGTCTTAAGACTGCCTGAAGACCATTCAATTCGACCTAGTACAGTATTTCAAGATATGTACAAGTGAAGATATGTACAGTGAACTTACCTGTTGAAGTTTATATCAGGAAACCTCGAGTACTCAGACTTTTTCTGTTGAGCATTTCGTCTTGGAAATGTACAAAAGAAAGCATTGGCGAGTAGACTAGCGACTTGTTTCTGGGTCATTGTGATAGAATGGTTCTTCTGGCACTTTAAAAGTGGTGGGCTCTACCAAAAATATGAGAAATAATATGTTAAAAAGTCCAGAAATAACCAAATATTAGCTCAATTGTGTTGGTGTTCAAATAAAACAAAAGAACATTCCCTTGTTTTGTTCTCATGAATGATGATCAAGAAGATGACTATGATGATGATGATGGTGATGATGTTGACTTATGATGACAATGGTGAAATGATAATGGTGGTAAATAGTATATTAATAATGGTAATGGTAATGGTTGGAGACGCATAGAGCGCATAAAATGTGGTTCCTATGCGCTGTACAGAAGACAAAAAAATCTATTCTAGTAGGTCAACTAAAGCTAACAATGCTAAAGATATGTAACTGATACAGACTGAAAAGCGCTTTTCTACATTATTAACCCAGTCATTGGAACAATGCCTATGGATGGAATTCCATAGATTGAAGCATGAAGTATATCAGCACATTTTGCACTCGAACCACTCCCAGGTGGAGAGAAGCAATGCAAATAAAGTGCCTTGCTCAAGGACACAATCAAAATGCACAGCAAGGGATTGTAAGAGGCTGGAAACCAAACTGTTCCTGTTGTGCCAAACCACTTCTTAAAAGACATTGATGATGATTATAACCATGGTGGTGAAAAAGATGATGATGTTGACTTATGATGATAACGATGATGGTGGTTATAATAATCAGAGTAAAGCCAGTGATAATGATAATGATGACGATTATGATCAAGACAATATATAAAACAGCAATGTTTACCTGAGTGCATATATTCGGTAGTTGAAGTGCTAGATCTATGATGGCTGGCATAGTCACTTGAAAAAAATGATCTTGTTCATCCTCATCTAGTACTTCACCAAAGAAACTGTGTAAACCACGGAAGTTCCACTTGTTACAGTACCTTGCATTGTACTTCAACACAGCAACCTAAACACCAGAAAGACCTGATAAATAACTTATTATAATTTAGAGGAAGTGATCAATCTATCAGAGCAAATCATCTTGCAGTCTGACCCAAACGCCAAGGAAAGAGAGATGGGCCTGTGAGCCCAGAGCTTCGGGTTACAATCTTTACCCTTTTACCTTTTACTATCTCCGCCAAGGAGGTTATATTCAATGCTGCCTGTATTACTGTCTGTCTGTTAGCAAGATTACTCAAAAACTAATGAATGAATCATCATAAAATTTAGTGGAATGGCACTTAACAATCAAAGAAAGATACCACTCAATTTTTTGTACTGTATTCTGGCGCAGGGCAGAGGTATGCACTCTATTGGTTGTCTTCTCCAGTATAATATGATTTATCTATCTTAAATTTTATAAGTAGGAAAATTCTTTTATATCAAGATATAAGGTTATCTCATATTTATGCAATGGTTTTCAAATACAAACAGTACAATTGGAGATCTACAACAGCTTGATTTTCTTCTTTAGGATTTCTCTCTCTGCGGCCAGTTTTTATTCCTTTTTGTATTATATTATATTTTAAAATTGACAAAATAATTTAGATTTGACTTGATTTATTAAACCAGTCTCCATATAAAGCTTTGGCACTGGAGTACTGTACATTTCTTGAATTAGAAAAAAAATCATGTAACTTTTGGAAAGCGAGCCCATCTCCATAAAGTTGGTTATGCATTGTTTTTTACTATACTCTACTCTTGGTGTCAAGTCTATCATAATGCACATAATTTACTAGTAATAATAATAAAAATAATAACAACAATAACAATAAAACTAATAATAATAATAATAATAATAATAATAATAATAATAATAATAATAATAATAATAATAATAAATAACAATAAAAATAAAAATAATAAATAAGTCGGACTTAAGGGGAATACATTTTGTGTTATTTTCCCCTTAATGTAATTTTATTTTCCCCTCAACATCGTTTTTCTAATTGTTCTCTAATTTCTCCATTGTCTAAGTGATAATAATAATAATAATAATAATAATAATAATAATATTTTAATAATAAATATCAATAATAATACAAATAATAATAATAATAATAATAACAATAATAATAATAATAATAATAATAATAATAATAATAATAATAATAATAATAATAATAATAATAATAATACCTACTTCTAGATCAAGTGAGTTGCTAACTCCTTGCAGAAGTGTAGACTTAATCATTTCCCAGCGGCTGATCAATATTTTCTGCCCATTCTGCAAACAAAATTTCATCTTTACAGACATCTTGTACAACCATCTATTTATTTTTTTTTTTCGGTAGGAATTTCTCTTCCTTTTCATGGTTTTTTTATTGTTTATTGTTTCTTTGTCATTACTCTTTGTTTGTTTATTACAAAGTTGTCACAGTACATTTAAAATATATAAGTATAAAGAAGTAAATAAAAAAGTCAATAATTAAAATATTATTAGACATCCTTTTAATTCTTCTTTTTCCATTCTAATAAATAATATGGTGAGCCATACTAGTCTTAACAGTAATCAAACAATAAGAAAATGGTAGCACTTTATAGACTAGTTGAAAATTGTATTGTCATACAGGGAATGATTTCATTGTTATGTTAATACCTCCATTGTTTTTATTACTTGCCTTTTGTTTTAGACCTTTAATATTCGATTGCATGTTGCTCCTCTTATCATTCACCTGAAGAAGTGTACTGTGTACACGAAAGCTTGTGACAATACAATTTTCAACTAGTCTATAAAGTGCTACCATTTTCTTATTGTTTTCCATTCTAGTAAAGATCACCTGTCGTACTGAATGAGGACAGGGGCTGTGAGATGGACCAGTACAAAGGGGTAACCCCTACTCGTCTTAAAGATGTACAGGGTTTCTTAAGTGTACATGAGCCAATTACATACACTGGGCCTACTGTTTATAGTCCTTATCCGGGCTCCTGCCTTAACCGCTCAGCCATTAGACGTGCCTGATGATTGTCGATTCTTTGTAATCATACAGTCTTATAATAATATATGATATCAATAATTAAATTATCATATTAATCTAAAAACATAATTTACAGTTAAAATCTACCGTACCTCATCTTGAAAGGGATATAGATTTTCTCTTGAGCATGGCATTCGTACAAAGTTGTTATTCCAATGGTCTTGGTAGGTATCAGGGTATGGACGAGGGGCACTGCCAGGCCGAATATGTGGCTGGGAGAAGAAAATAAAATAATGATAACAATGATAATGATAGCAACAGCAGCAACAAGAATGCAAAATAGTTATAACAGTAACAATAACAAACTACATCAAATGCATCCATGTGTTTCTGATTTAAAATCTAATTTAATATTTTGTACAACCCAAGAATCTAACTAAATATGGGATATTCTTGCTCAATAAACATGAAATAATATTGTTAAATGGTTAACATAACAAGCATACATAAAAACGTAATAACCCTTTTCAGTGAAAGTACACCTGCAAGAAATTCCTCATGGAACAAATATAATTATGTGGCAAAGTCAAGCCAAACCAGTCACTGGTCGCAAAAATTGATTTTTGGCTATTATTACAGGGTTAAACAGTAAAATGAGAGCTATAAAATGGTAAAAGAATCATTTAAATCCAACATTTCCTTATGAAGTTACAAGCATTCAAACATACAGAACAATATTTGAGAAAATGCTGACCTGATTTTTTGGAAAATTTTGGTTGGTCGCGGAGGGCAACACAACATATTTTTTTTGGCCTTATCTCCGAAAAACGAACTGCCACGAGTTTGGCTTGTCTTTGCCACATATATATCTCTCTTTATTGCAAATACATACATGATACAACATGATGACCTACAATGAGAGCCAAGAATAAGAAATAGATTGCTTTAATCAAGCTTGGTCCAAAAAAAAAATATGAAGAAAGCAGGAGGATGGAATGTTTTATGTGTTAAAACACATTTCATTTGGAATTAATTGCTATTCTGTTGTTGACTCAGTTTATGCTACTCTATTTTTACTCTCTATTACCTGTATTCTGATGAAGTAGAAAAGGTAGCTGTATATAAATAAGAGTTCTTAGTCTGTAAAGTGTTAATTGTCTAATTACTGTTTATATGTATTTTATATGGACCCTTCTATAAACAATTCATATGAAATTTTGTGGGCTGTAATTCTTTTAACTGAACAAATTCAATCAATCAATCAATCAATCAATCAATCAATCAGTCAATCAATCAATCAGTCAATCAATCAATCAATCAGTCAATCAATCAATCAGTCAATCAATCAATCAATCAATCATTATACAAAATAGCATTCCTTACCCTAAATAACAGTGTGTGATCTGGGGTTGATGCTAGCTGCGGTAACTTTGCACTGCTTTCAGGTTTCCTATTCAAGTTGCTGTAAGGCACTCCGTAGCTCTTCTCCCTGGTAAGTGTTGGAGGAGGTGATGGTACCACAAGCTGGGTTGATTGGTTACTGTCTTCTAAATGCTGACTTTGACTTGAAAGAGGCTCTGAACTTAAAATAAAAAAAAAACATTGACTATAAATTATCATTGGAAATAGTAATAAAGCTG
Organism: Anneissia japonica; assembly: GCF_011630105.1. NCBI lineage: Eukaryota > Metazoa > Echinodermata > Crinoidea > Comatulida > Comatulidae > Anneissia > Anneissia japonica. The sequence continues at coordinate 84,690 of NW_022729021.1, read as the reverse complement.
GAACAGTTTGTGATGTTTACTTTTAACCAATTTCTAGGATAGGGCAACTTGATAGCATACTGAGTTATATTTAAATACAGAAATATATATAAATATATATAGAAATATGAAATACATACAAATAGATATAAAATACATACAAATAGATAAGGTGTTTATGGTGGTATGCAGCAAAGCTGATTTATATAGAAATATAGATTTTATATTTATAACGATGAGATACTCAGAGTTTGAATTTCCCTACAGCACCGACAGTAATCGCTGTAGAAAGGGCCTTCCACTACTTTTGTAAATCCCAGGCTCGACAGCAAGCTTTTTGATGTCGGGTCACCAGGCCTAGCAATGAATTACACAATTTCATTTATGGAACAGGCCTTTTCATAAAAAAAAATTACAAAGGTTGTTGCTGTAAAAGAATAAATTGCTGTAGTAAAAGACATAGCCCCCAGCAACTATTTTCTGATGGAGCATTTTGAGGAAATTCGAACCCTGATACGGTGTTTATGGTGCTATGCATGCAGAAAACCTGAGTTATCCCAAAATAAAATAATAATCATCTCTGCATAGTAATTGGTGTTTTATGGTCTATTATGCCACTTCTTGAGTCTTGAAATAGGGGGAGCTGATGGAGGAGGGTTGAAGGTAAATATTAAGTGAGGGGGGCACTGACATGCAAAATAAGGTGCCACAGCGCACCATCTGATACACTACTGTTCCTGTGCATGCGTAGGTTAGTGGATCTCCATCTTAATGAGGTACATAAAAAGGAAAAGTAAACAAGAAGTTTAAACAACATATCAAAGAATATCACATTAAAAAAAAGTAAATCATACTCTGAAAATAAAACAGGAGATTCTTCAAAGTCATACTCCAAGGTCGGTGGGGTCGACGCACTAGCTGCAGCTGCTGATGTCGAAGGTACATCATGGGAAGGGATCTTTTTCTCATTGGCAGATGATTTCCTACTGTCTGTGTAATGCACTAATCGGTCTGGTTTACTATTATCACTGCACTTGTTATTAATAGCGCTTGGGGAAGATTTACGATTCCTAATGAAAGAGAAATAATCAAATTATGTAATGAAAGCAGCGTTGATGTGTGATACAATTGTTAAATCAACATTAAAAAGCAATACTTGCTAAAAAATAATATAACTAGAGATATTATTATATTATTACTATTATTATTTATTCAGGAAAAGATACGATATACAAAATATAATACAATTCAGAAAAATATCAAACAAACATAACATTGACAAGTACATTAAAAAGACCATAGTCATTAGCTGCCAGGAAAGCACATAAAAGTTAACTTTCAATTTTGTTTATTGATTTAATTTATCTTAAATTAATTATTCAATAAAATTACTTGATTTGGCCACTTAACTAAATTGCATCAAATGTACATAATTAAAATAGCTATTTAAAATTCCACGAAAAATACATATTCACATGTCAAGTTATACACAGGCACGTTGTGTCAATAAAACTGTATATATAAAATGAAAGATATATGCAAACTTGAAACATTAGAATTTTATAAAAAAAAAAAACCTGCTTTAAAACTACAAAAACATAGAAAACACATGTACATAGAATATGACATTATTTTATTATAATATACTGCATGTAAAAAGAATTAAACTTATGTACTTATATACTTGTATGAAAAGCATGGCAAAATTGAATACAGAAGTATATTAATTCTAGTATTAAAAAAGAATATGAAAATTAACAATGCTTGAATTGAAAATGAAAAACAAATACACCTATACAATTCTAATTTCTGTCACATAACAGAACAAACTATGAAAGTTTATCAAAGATTCATTAACATGTTGAAGCTTACTGGAACTATGCCTTTGTATTTGGTCGTTCTCATCGCCCCTTTCCCGCCACTCTGGAACTATGCCTTTGTTTTTGGTCGTTCCCACCCTTTTCCCACCTCTGGAACCATGCCTTTGGTTGGGCGTTCCCATCTTTGGTCTCAGTGAACAATGGCTTTTGTTTTAGCCTTTCACTATCAGTCTTCTCATTGGTCAGTTTATCTATCCAATCACCAACCAGCCTCTCTACCCAAACATATATTGCTCTGCTTGGAATTTCTGCAGATATTATTCTCCTGAAGATGATTGAAGCACCTCAATCGAAACGTTGAGACTTTCTCAACTACAACAGTTCTTTTCAGAACTACCTACATGGTGTACCGCAAGCTTCAACATATATGTTATTACTTCACCATGCAAACCTTCAAAACAATACTTCATTAACATAGTTATGATTATAAAATACTACATATTTTTATTAAGTATTTCATTTTAATTCTAATTACCTTCGGTTTTCCGCTGCCTCTGCTAACAGTTGCCTCTGTTGCTTTTGTAGTTCACTATCAACTCTTGGTGCAAAAATTTCATTCAATACTTCTTCTTCAACTTTTTAAGACAATAGAGGTGAGTTTGAATTTAATAATAAAAGGAAAATTTTATCAATCAGATTTCAGATCAATAAATAGCATTTATCAATCAGATTTCAGGGTAGTTTACACTGTCCAATGCATTCTACCGACCTACCTTACCAATTTACTTTTTTAGTCGTACTCAGATTTTAGACGTATTTGGCAAAACCCTACAGTACTACTAAACAAGAAAAAAAAATTATTTATCTTTATTTAGTTTTTCTCTGACTATACTTCCAACATAATAATGTTGCTATTTAGTATATAAACATAGTATAAAATTTAGAAAAAGGCTAAGACTTACTTTGCTTTTGTTGACTCTTTGTGTTGAACATTGCAGTTAATGTTGACTGTTTAAGTCGTTTCCTTTTAGGTGAATCGCTCATTTCCTAATGAATCCGCTTCTCTTAATAGTACATCCAATCCATACTTTACTGCAATGTAAATTAAGAATCGTGAACATCGAGGACCCAAACAAATTCTGAACAAATGTTCCTTGACTTCGTATATAGGCTTAGGCCTAAGATTACTTTTTTTTTAAATTGTCTGTTCATTTTTGCGCTGTGCATGATTTCCTTCGCAAAGTTTGCAAATTATATGCAGAGACTATCTAGCAGTATCTAGTCTAAGCCTACCTAGATTATATAGTAGCAAGGCAAAGTTAGCCTGCAGCAGCTGCTAGTGACTAGGCCTAGGGCAGCCAGGCTAGGCCCATGACCTAGCCTAACTAGGCCTAGTCTACACCAGTCTCAGTGTAGGCCTAGGCAGTGTAGGTCTCTCTCTAGAGAGTAGGCTAGTCTCCTCTAGCTAGGCGGACACAACAACAAAGACATTTAGGAGGACACAAAGTCAAATTCTATGCCAAAGAAGGCAGTTTGACTAGGCTATACTATTGGGCCTTACTGATTACAAATGAATTAATATAAATATTATTAACGTAGGCCTTACTGTGATTGTAATTTTGTAAGATGTTTTCACAACTTTCCTCTGTTGATTATTCATCCATAAAACGCTGCTGACCTTTGACTTTACAATACATAATACTTTAAGCCTGTAGCCAATCATCATCAAGAAAAGAAGGAGGCTTGGAGCTGTCGAGGCACCGCGGGTTAATTTTAGAAGTAGTGTACCAAAATATTCCCTTTTAGTGGAAGCCATGACTTCTTCGGCGAAAAAACGCTCCTCTGATGATTTTGATTATGATGGTGGTAATGATTTTGTTGTTAAATTAATCAGAAGATAATAGGCTAGCTAAGAAATGGGCCTATGTTAGCTAGGCTAGACTACTCACCACCATCTTTGTCCTCCTTCTTTAACGCACAGACTAGACAGGACAGAAGTGAGACTTTTCCTGGTGCAAGCTCACTGGATGGCCTACAGTAGGCCTATCGCAGTAATAGCCTAGCCTAGGAGGTTTAGTATTTAGTAGTGAGTCTGACCAGACAACTAGTAAACAACTAGTAGACAACTGAAAGTAATAGATATTGGGCCACTTAGGACTAGGGCCTAGGCTAAAAAAAAAAATAGGCCCTAGATCCTGCTTTTTTAGGCCTGGAGGGGGGGGGGAGGGGAGAGGCTAGTCTAGATTTATAAGTCTAGGCCTACTTCGTGAATACTTACCTGGATAAAAATGACCATCTAATTGCATTGTTGAATTTCAGTGTTTGTGTTTTTTTATTGTTTCCTCAGTTTTCTTTTGACATATATCAAGATGTCTTTTATGTTTAGGCTTTGATTTATTTATGTTTATGTTAATCTGTATTAAATTCCGGATGCTCATTAATTTTTACTTTCTTTGTTTACAGATCATTTTTATTTTGTATCGTGCATATTTATCGTGCACCAGATAATTTCAATCAATCAATAAATTTGTGTCTTTCCGTTCGTGTTTGACAGATAAACCTAAACATACAAAGCTGGATGTGAGCCGCAACTGCCCTTATTTGGACACAATAAACAGGTAAATTAGTTTTGTAACCTTTGACTAGTGGTAGTGGTACAAGAACTAAAGAAATCAAAGTATGGTTCATTACTAAGGAAAGTTGATGTACGTCAATGTTTGGTGCTACACTTTTATAAGAACACTGAGGCTGCAATTGCTTAAAAAATAAGAACAAAATAAAAACAAATTGAGGCTGAGGTAAAATGTCAAATGAGGTTTTTGAAAACCCCCCCAAAAATTATATCTGTACCTTATGTGCATTAATGTAGGTGTGACTATGTAATACCCCCTATAATCAGGTGTACTGTCATTTGGGGCCATTTTTACCAGGTCTTTTTTCTGGGGCAATTTTTCCAGGGCATTTTGTCAGGGCCCTCTTTTGCTGTAAAATAACAACAAATTAAGAACATTTTGAGCCTGAAATTGGCCAAATATCTCCTCTGCTTTTTACATGGGTTGGTATATGTTCAAAGGGCGCCCCCACTGGTACCGCTCGAGTGTACTACCGGCAACATAACACAACAAACATACATATGCCATTTGTACGTTATCATTATGTGTATCTTCCCCGAATTACCAGTCGTTGAGTCTGTGGTTCTACAATTTATAATAAAGAAGTTATAAATGCAAGAATGTTACCGTGATTTTAATGAGTATACTCGTCCTTGGTGCCCTCAGCAAGACCCTGTGGGCGAGTATACTCGTCGCTGGCAGCCAACGTGTTAATGGAAACTAAAGTTACCATAAGAATCATTGATTAACTGTTGGGGATTAAATTCAGCCATTGGTCACTATCCTTTCTGATACTAGAGTTTTTAGCATCTCTTTTATGGTTTCATAATGTACAGTACATACTTTTATTGTATTAATATATTTTGTGCAGGTCTTAAATATATAAAGTGTTCATTTTTGGTGTATTTATGTAACTTTGGTTGATATCATGTTTACATTTTTGTATTTTTGTGAGACTGAGTGATTGTGTTTATAACAAGTACCCATAGAAAAGACCATTACAATATACAATCAAAATTAAAATAAAGAAATTTCAGTAATTACGAATGATTGCTATTTGCATAATTCACTAACATTATTTTATTGATTTATTTTATTGATAAACCAATTCCTCTCAGGCATCTGCTGGATTTTGACTTTGAGAAGCTCTGCTCCGTCTCCCTCTCCCATTTGAATGTCTACGGATGTCTTGTGTGTGGCAAGTACTTTCAAGGTAATTGTACACTATCATTTTTTTTACTAATATTTTTAATTTATTTTTAAATCAGTACACGCCCAACAAAAATTGAACCGTTTTACTGTTACAGGTTGGAGAATTTTATACTGTACATTTTATTCTCCTGATCTTATTGCAAGGATTTTTTTTTAATATCTCTTTTTAAAATTATCTATGATTGTCATTTTTACATTGGATCTTTTCTATAATTTCAATTCAATTTGTTAATGTCTTTTTAACACTAAATATTATAACATATTGTATATATTTTGTGTTTTACGTGTAATTGTAATACTGTATTGTAGTTTAAATTGTACTTGACAATGTGTGATACTCAAAAAAAAAAAAAAAAAAAACAAAAAACAAAACAAAAAAATCATTTTTTTTATATATATATGTATTTTTATATACAAATCAATAAAATGAATCTTAAATCTTTATCTTTTAAATTCATAACTTAGATTAATTAAAAAAAAAATATATTTAGTGCAGTATTACTACTAAATGGTTTTTACCTGTGAGTTGCCATATATGTGTGTGATATGACATGCTTCGGTGATATATAATGTTTTAATGGTCGTTGTTTGATGTCATTTTTACATTGTAATTTTTATAGTTCATTATATTTGATCATTCTTTTAATTGTTTTACTGTATTTTAATGCGAGAACTAAATTTCCGACTTGGAGCAATAAAGTGTATCTTATCTTATCTTACATCTCATGCTCATTAGCAATTTTGTCACTTGTCTAATACAGTAGTGTGGACACTTTACTGAGTGTTGAGTTTTATATTGCTCTCTGTTCGGTCACAAATTTTGGCCATGTGAATTGATCTTAAAAGTATTTGTATTTCAAGTGAGCCATATTTGAAAAACAGTATAGCAGTAGCATTTCAAATATGTGAGCTGTCGTGGGAAAATGAGTCTTGTGGTACGCAAGTTCAGTTTGATATATTCAAGAATATACAGTATATCTGAAGTTATATTTTGACAAAAATTGCGTTTTTCTGGTAAGTTTAATAAATATATATATATTTCACAGCAGCAAAAGTTCTGAGTTAAGTTTCCTAAAGGTAATCATGTTTTTGAGGCACATTTTTTTAAAGCTATTTTTCAGAATTGATACGAAAACCAACAAAAAATTCATCAGTTGTTTATCTTTAGAGGCAATTCTCTCTTAAGTAAAATGATCTTACACCGGCTTTACTGAACCTAGGAACATGATTCAAAGACCAAAATAAAGCTGATATTGTCATCTGTCGAAAGTATATCATTTAAACTCATTTTTCTTTTTTCGTACCACAAGACTCGTTTTGTCACGACAGCTCACATATAATGTATTATATACATCGTTTTCATTGGTTATTTCTGTTTAGGTCGTGGACAGAAGTCTCATGCATACACCCATAGTGTGCAGGTGAATCATCATGTGTTTTTGAACCTTCATAGCTTAAGGTTCTACTGTCTGCCAGACAACTATGAAATTATTGATTCATCATTGGATGATATTAAGGTACGTATCTACTCTTCACTAACAGGTTATTTTAAATTTACGCAGTCAATCATGACTAACTCACCCAAACCTGTGGCCGTGTCCAAAATTCTACAACAAATTAAAGATGGTCATACAAGGAAGATTGCACATGACCATCTTCATGAAATTCCACCTCCCCATACCACACCCTTAAACTCTGATGTTCCACACCCACATTTAGTACAATATGCCAGGTGTCTTTTCCCGGTTCTGCCATACGTCTCGCCTCATAACAACCAACTTCATTTTGTCTATCCCATCTTTTCCTACTCCCACAAAAATGTGCTAGTTCTGTTGCATCTGGGTGAAGAGAAAAACTTAGATAAAGTACATTGCTCATTGTCATTAAAGATGTTAAAGTCTTATGGTTTTAAGAGGTTACAGTACATAAAAAAGTATATTATAATCATCATTTGTTATAGCTAATCATGTTCTCCAAAAATTTCCATCGAAAAGAAAACTAACCAAAGAATGCCTTTTTATATTTTAAAAACATTTTCACCTTTCGTAAATACATGCAATTGTTTATATACACTCCATTTTACAATGAAAGTTGGTTTTATTTTATTTTTTCAGTTTGTCTTGCGACCAGTATTCAATGCTGAAGCCATTGATGCATTAGAGACTAGCTCAAAGGTGTCAAGAGCATACGATGGAACGACATACCTACCAGGTATTGTGGGATTGAACAATATCAAAGCTAACGACTACTGTAATGTTCTCCTCCATGTAAGTTTTATATGAACTGTTTTCCAAATTAATGATAAAGATAACTTTTTATTTGTCCTCATTCTAATTGGAAATCAGAATTTTTGACTGGGTCCCTGGGTACCTGCCGAAGCCTGGTTTGGCACCACCTGACTTACCTACAACATATAGAGGACACATACAGACACAAGCATTGTTCTTAATCTGCTGAACTCTCAATACCAGAACCATTCAAGAAGCCAAGCAATCAGATTGAATTAAAACCTGATGCTGGCTGGTGTCTTCAGCAGAAGCAGCAGCTGAACAATACATCTCAGTCAACTGCTCAGTGTCAGTGCCTTCATTCTTCACTATACATTTAATAATTTAGATATAAATATGATATAATATCCTTATGGTGACACAAGCAACAGGTTACTTGAGAGAAAAAGAAATCTTTAGAATTTCTTGAAACCTTGAAGTAACAAAATATAGATGTAGGCCAAAAAACATTGTTTCTGAAAAAAAAGATGATGGTGATGATGATGATGATGATTATCATTATTATTATAGCTATTTTTATTATTATTAACTTTCTATGAATTTTTTCCACAGGCCCTTTCAAATGTCACACCATTGCAGCGTTACTTTCTCCAGGAGGAGAATTACGTCCATATAAAGCGCCCTCCTGGTGACATTTTGTGTCTACTATCGCAACGATTTGGGGAGTTGATGCGGAAGATGTGGAATCCACGTAATTTCAAAGCTCATGTGAGTCCGCATGAGATGTTGCAGGCTGTGGTGTTGTGTAGCAAAAAGAAATTCCAAATCACAGAGCAAGGTAATGCATCGTTGCTACTACTTCAGACCATGGGCAGATTGCTATAAAACGGTCTTAACTGGCAGTCTTAACTCCTCGAATGAAGCCGGCTTTATCACTTAGATGGTCTTACTAAAGTCACTCTGCTAAGACCAATGCTATAAAACGGTTTTCACGTAGACCGCTTTGAGTAGTGAAACGCAAACAAGCTCTCCCTGGTAACATGAAATTGAGGGCGCTGTTATGCTTGCTCAAAAACATGCATATTTATCAAAATGAACGTAAATAAACATAAACCGGTTTTTACAGACACTGGGAAGCTTGCGGAATATTCATCGTTCGATTCTTACTCTTTGACCATCTAGGTCTAGGTCCACCATGATGAAAATGATTTAAGACTGTTTTAAGCCTCCTCCGAGTAGGCTTTAAAATTTAAGACGGCTAACTGGTTAGACCGCAGTATAGCAATGGTCTATAATCATAGACCAGTAGTGACGTTGCAATTAAAGCTGGCTAAGCATTAAGACCATCTAAAGACCGCTTTTAGCAATCTGCCCCAGACCTAACTTGACCTAAGCCTTCTACATTAGAAGGCTGTGTTACAGCCTCCGTTTCACAGTGTGCAGCCAAATGGGGCCTGCAATACCAGCATCAATGACAAAAAGAAGAATATTGATTACTTTTAATGTATTCATATTCTCCACATTATAAGCTTTAAAATGAATCAACCCACTGTTGCTATAGTTATGAATAAAAGTATTATGACTTTTTTTTTTTGCGAACTTTTTTTGCGAACTTTGCATGGGATTCTTTTTAGGATGGGCTTCTTTTCGAGACTATATTTGCAAAGTAAATAGGGAGGCTTTCTCTTTAAAATGAGAGTGCTCTAAATTTTAGGAATTACTACAATAAAACAATAAAACGGGCTACTGACTGTAACATTTAGTCTGTATAATGGGGTGCATTAACCGGCATTATATTACCTAAACTTCTGTGTAAACCAAGCATGTTTTTAATTCATTTTGGTTCTTTGAAATTCATGTACCCTGTACAGTGTATGTACTGTACTATCTCGAAAAGAAGCCCATTTTCAAGATGGGTTTTTTTTAGGCTATTTTGCAAACTGAAGAAGAGGGTGGGTTTGTCAATTTGAGATGGGCTTCTCCGCGAGATTAAAGCCCATTGGACTTCTGTTTTAGGTTTTAACAAACATATAGCAAAAGTATGCAGTATGGTATGCCTCATTTTGACTTCTGATTTTGGTCTGTATTTCAGGAGATCCAGTTGAGTTCCTGTCTTGGTTTTTAAACACTCTTCACATTTCATTGAATGGAACGAAAAACCGAAATAGCAGCATCATTTACAAAGTCTTCCAGGGCTCTATGAAGATCTACTCGCGCAAAGTTTTACCGGTTGATATCTCGGAGAAAGAAAAGGAGGAATACTTAAAAAAAGATGAATATAAAGGTGTGCATGCTATAAATATTTGCTTTTTTTTTTTTTATCATAAAATTAAAAACAGAAGCAACAATCTGGAATTTAGAGTACAGTTGGTGGAACTAAATTTCCATGATGAATGACGAAAGTGGGGTAAATAACCAATGTCATGTGATACAAGTTCACCAATCAAATGACAAGGATCTATTTATGTGTGTTATATAACTTATAGCATTGGAGGAGTCCACCTCCTTGTATACTTTATTAGCTCATACTAAAGCTTTGTCCACACTACCAAAAACTGTTGTATTGCCCATATATAGTCATGATATGCCTATATGTGGTCATGGTGTGATGTCATCATGACCATATTTAGGCATGTCACATGTTTTTTGTCAAATAAAATTTGATAGTCTGGACAGGCCTTTAGGCCATAGTAGATCTTGCTTAGTAATTCACATCTCAAGCTGTTGTATAGTCTGTCTTAGAACCAGGGTATTAGCTGTAGAAAACTAAGGGTGAGTGACAGACACTTTAAGAATAAGAGTGGATTTTAAGGATGGAAAAGTGGGTTTAATAAGGGTGGGTGAAGGGCAACAAAATTAGCTTTAGGCTGGATGGAAATCTTCAAGGCTGGGTGTCCCCGCCAACCTCTGCCCACCATAAATACGTCCCTGTAGTACTGTATTCATACAACAGGTAATCACTGTTTTGTGCCATATTGTGCCATCATAAAGCTATGTGTACAGTATCATATTTTATTTGGAAATTGCTATTATTTGCCGAATTATATGGGTGGTATTACAGTATATCATAATGCCCATATATTGAAAAATCATATACATTTGCCACATAAACTTGATGGAGACCTTTTACATTAAGACTTCCAACTCAAAAAATAACTTAATATCAGATATTTATATCAGTGGGCTTCTTGAGTATGGTAGAGATTACTTGGTTTTTAGCAAATTTTACTTCTTATAACTTCTTTTTTCTTTTATGTCACAGAAACTGAAAGTCAGTCCCCATTTCTCTACTTGATGTTGGATATACCAAGAGCTCCTTTGTTTCGTGATGAATTGGAACAAAACATTATTCCACAGATCCCACTAGCAACGCTAATGGCAAAGTTTGATGGCACGACAGAAAAAGTAAGTGTGTTTCATTTCGTTTATTCATTAACAAGGTAAAAGCAATACAAGACAAAACATATGAACATTTGCTTATGACTTTAGATTAGGCCCAAGCCTGCCTGAACCACAAGCACCAAAAATTATTTTTAACCCAGAAGCCCAAAATACTTGTAAAAAGCTTCAGTTTAGTTCTTCTAAGTTTTAAGAAATGTTTAACATAACCATGTGGTTAAATCATTATAACCAACCAAACTGTGTGGGCCCATGCCAATTTAGTTAGTGCCAAATATTTTTTATACTGGAAATTGACTAATAAATTTATTATCATAAGCTAAACCAGTCACTCCTCACAAAAATTGATTTTTAGTTATTAATACAGCGTTAAACAGTGAAATGAGAGCTATGAGATGGTAAAAGAATCATTTAAATCCGACATTTTGCTATGAAGTTACAGGAGTTTAAACATACAGTTGTTTAAAGAACAATATTTGAGAAATTGGCCTTCAAAGTTTAAGATTTTGGGCATTTCTCAGGCAGAAACCATCACCAAATCGTTAAAAATTGTTGTTTTGTGACATTTTTGTGGGATTCTATGTGAATCAGTCTTTGAGCATCATAGGTTGTTTTTATATACTGTAATCATTTTTTTGTGAGATGATGTAATTAGTTAAATCAACATAAGAATGATTATTGCTTCATATTACAGGAATACAAGACTTACAAGGACTCAACCATCAAACGATTTGAGCTCACCAAACTACCCCCATATCTCATTCTTTGCCTTAAGCGCTTTAATAAAAACACCTTCTTTGTGGAGAAGAATCGAACTATTGTTAATTTTCCAATAAAGTGAGTTATCTTATTTATAATAACATATTTTTAACATATATTTACTCCTAAAAATTTTCTTTTAAATATTTATTGCAAGTGTTGAAGTACTCATTATTGTCATTTCTGTATGTCTTATAAATTGAACTTAATTATTTTTTGAATTAAGTTTCTGTTCCATTTGCTTTTATTTAGTTTATTGTTTGACATTATGAATAAAATAGAATTATATACAGTTAGAAATTTATGAAACATTCTTTTTTTTGACTGACAGTCATTAGATTTTACTGTTTTTGTTTAATTTAAATTTATTGTTTGCAATTGTTTGTTTTATTATCATTAATTTATTTAATTATTCAATTGAAATTATTTTTCACCAGGAATATTGATTTGAAGGAGTATTTATCACCAGATCCTAATGTACGTAAAGCTCATCCAAACACGACATATGATCTTATAGCGAACATTGTACACGATGGTGAACCAGGCAAAGGGACTTACCGTGTCCACATCTTGCATAAGGTAAACAAAAACAACATTTACATTATAATTTTAAACGTCTGTTCTCATTATTTCAATGTATTACTGTACAAACAGACATGCTTTAAACTATTTTAACTGTTATTTTTGATTTGCAGGGAACTGGAAAATGGAATGAAATACAAGATCTTCATGTGTCAGATATCCTGCCTCAGATGATTGCGCTGTCTGAGGCTTACATACAAGTAATCTCTTATTCATTATTATTAAAGTTTACCCACTATTACAACTGTTGTTGTTAGCTACATAAATTAGGTAAAAATACCAAAAACATATTAACATTTTTCAAGGTGGAACTACCTGATTTTTTATTTTCTCAAATATATACAGTAAAAATATATAATTGTTTTTTTTTTTATTGTCCACAATTTGTCATAAAACTTTTTTTTCGTTTTATTTAGATCTGGGAATTGAAGAAACCTGCTTCGAATTCGTCAACAAATCAAACAACAATGGAAACATGATGATTTAGCGACGTAGATTGTAGTTTTACGAATGAAATGTTTTGTTACTACAGCATAAATCCAATAGAATATTGACGAAACATAGCTGTTTAATGATTATCTATAACAGAAATGATATTGATATTTATTTAAAAGCAGGTACAAACTATATCATCTATGACTTTCATATTATAAAATAATTTTAATAATGTTTTATGTCAGTCTTATATTGCATCAACATGGGCTCTTTGCACTTCACCATAATTGTGAGCTGTTGTGACAAAATGAAAAATGAGTTATTGATATATTTAGATAGATGAATATAATTTTGGCCTTTGAATCATGTTCCTAGGTTGAGTAAAAACGGGAGTAAGAACATTTTAAAATTCAGATGTCTAAAAAACATACTTAAGAGAAAATCGTCTCTAAAGATAAACAACTGATAAAATTTGTATTGGTTTTCCTATCAATTCTGAAAAATAGCTTAACAAAATGTCTCAAACAAATTATTACCTTCGGTAACTCAACTCGGATGTTTGCTAATATGAAATATACTTATTAAACTTATCAGAAAAATTGAAAACCAATTTTTGTTAAAATATCACTTCAGTTACTTTTTCTTAAATATATCAAATTGACCTGGCGTACCACAAGACTCGTTTTGTCACAACAGCTCACAATTACTGTACCCAGGACATTCGATTATTTGATACAGTACTTAAGAAAGGCATACTATAGAGGACAACTCAATAATGTTGCAGCATGTGTATTTCAAACTTACAGGTTTGCAGTTGAACTCCAGAGTGGAAAGAAGCATCTCTAGGTATACAGTTAAACTTGCCTAAGTCGACTGTGCCTAAGTCAAATAATTTATAATTCGTTCTTATTTTACATGCCAAATTATTGTTTTCTATTAATTAACAATCTGTAAGTCAAATTTTAATAAGTCGAACAATATTTCAATGGCATTTTGGATTTTGACTTGGGCAAATTCAACTGTAAAGTGCTTTTCCCAAAGGAAGCAATCTGCATATCAAGGGTTTCAAACAACAACCGAACCTAAAGGTTAAGGGTTAAATCCTAACCACTGTGCCAACAAATCCGTAAAATTTAGTTTTACTTGACAGAAAGATTTATGTAAAAGTTTGTGGTTTTCCCATAAAAGTACTCTCTTTTTTACATAAAAAAAAAATGAAAAAAAAAACAAACAAATGAACGATGCAAAAATTTCTTTTCACAAATTCGTACTATGAAAAAATGAGGAATTTGCTGCAGTGGTTGTACATCTCTTGCAAAACTTAATAGTAATAGGCTGTGGTATATATTACACATTGATTGAGTCTGTTAATTCAATTCAAGTTTATTTTAAAAATGCAACACAGAGAAGCCATAATTTTTCAATAACTTTGGCAATAAGTCAATTGCAGTATATGACCCATCATATTAAAGCTTATAATGTGGAGAACATGATATACAGTACCGTAATAAAAATCAATTTTCTTGATTTGGTCACTGATGTTGGTTTTGGTATTCCAGCCCTCATAAAAGTAAATGAGATCAATAACCAGTTAAAAAAGATAAGAATATTGTTGACAAATTGACATGAACAACAATAAAACATTGCTTAACTTTTTCATATACAGTAGTTCATTTTCTTAAATTACAGGAATTAGGCCAAAAAAAAAAAATTGTGTTGGCTACGTTTTGGGAAAATCCCCCCAAAAAATGGGTAGGTCGGTAGGAAAACCTTTTTTTTAAAACCAAATATGTGTTTACGCCTAAAAAGTAGAATATACACAAATAAATACAAAAATTTTGGATTGGCATATTCCAGACTTATTTGCTTATTTGTCGGGTGTGGCCAACACAACTTTTTTTTTTTGGCCTTACTGAATGTAAATAATTTTTGTGATTTAAAATATGTATTAGAAAATAAGTTTCCTAATCAAGATTGGCTACTTATCAAACAGAAATGGTAATAAAATGATAACAATTTTTTTCTAGAAAAATATCTTCATTTTTTTTCATTAAAAGAAGCAAAAGTTGTTTTACATCCTATATACAGTATTAGAAAAACCTACATCTACGATGTAGATGCCTGGAGCCTGCCTGACATGATTTGGACACATGTTCACCTACCCTAATGGACACTTTCGATTTTTTAGCTCCGATGAGGAGCTTTAGAAACACTCGGCTGGTTGACCAATAGATCTTTTTTAGCTCTACTACCTCTATTACACTGCCCTCATGGGGCTAATTGATTAGTAGTTGAATAATAGATTTTTTCAGCTCTACTGCCTCTATTATACTGCCCTCATGAGGCTAACTGATTAATAGTTGAATAATACTTTATCAGCTCTACTGCCTTTAGTGTATTATTCTGCTCTATGTGGGGCTCTAGAAACACGCGGCTGATTGATTAATAGTTGATTGATTAATACATTTTTTTTAGCTCTACTGCCTCTTTATAGTGCCCTCATTGTACCTGTTAAGATTTTTAGTACTTTTTGGTATATATCAAGGTAATTCAACAAAAGGAGGCACATCTCCGCTCTCGAACATAGCGCGTGCGTACAGTCCTTTGATCTTTACTGTGGCATCGACAAACCGATACTAGTTGCGAGTACAGCCGTCAATTATTAGTCCATTATGCGTGCCATTCGTTTTATGGTGTTAGTTTTTATTTTATTATTTTTGGGTACTTCGCAATGTCTGTTACATTTGATTTTTTTTTACCGCGAGCTTGTTAAATGCTTCTATAAAC
>NW_022729021.1:61954-68771 GCF_011630105.1 Anneissia japonica | reverse complement strand
ATGGCAACTAACACGCGCGTGGGTAAATCGTCACGTACGCTGACGGTTTATGGTCTGGTTGCTATGGTTTTTGTGAGGTTCAGTGTGTAGGGACGCACGTGCGCCTAGAATGTCGATGCCAGAGTTATAACCTTTGATGTCCTGAGATGTGCGTCCTTTTGTTGAATTACCTTGTATATATGCAGCAGACTGCTGCTTGCAAAAGCAAATTTTTCTATTGCACCATCTTGGATACGAGTCTGCCTATTTTTTATTTAATACTGTATAGTAACCTTTGCCATTGAAAACTTCATTGGTGTGATTGATTGGTGGGCCTGGCTACCCAGCTTTGGCCCTTCAGACATAAGACAGTAGAAAGACTAAATAAATTTAAACTATGTAATAAAATACTAGGTAAAATTTCATATTACAAAATAAAAAAAATATTTAATAAAAACTCCTATATGACATAAAAAAATATGACAAAAAAAAATATATGTAAAATATATAAACATTTGTCATTTCGCATTTTAAGTGCTGTCTTTTTAAAATGTGCAGAAAGCACTATTGAGCTGATAATTATAATTTCAAATGTAAGAAATTTATAAATTATTTCTCCCAAATTTCTCGTTCTCGATCTTGGTTTACATTTAACCACACTTTGAGCAAGACGAATTGTAAAGCAGAGGCAGCGCATTTCAACCTATAGCCTTAAGTTCGGCTCTAGTTCAAAACCCTCTTCACCCACGCTTTTGGTTGACACTAGTCTTGTGGAGGTTTAGTGTACTCATCTGGCTAATGCGTTCTTAAAAGAACCCGGTGCCCTAGTGAACTTCCACCCCATCATTCTGGAGGCGTGATCAAACCTTCCTCCCACCCCCAACTGTGCTGCAACAGTTGGCACTTATTATACATTATGATGATTCATCATCAAACATTTTATTATAAAAGTCTGTCCTTGTAAAATTTTTGCCCATTAACACCAGTTCTCTTAAAGCCCTTGCTTTTCCTTTAGTTGTTTCATACATGCGCGCCCACATATTTGACATTATTGAATACGACCGATAAAGTTCCGGCTTCGGACAGTCCAAGTGATTTGGTTGAGCAACATGTTTCCGGTAACGTTTACGCTTCAATGCTTCTATGTCGTCATGGAGACTGTTGCATACCATACATTCAAACCCATCGATGAAATTCATCCGATTGTAGTCGTCCACACCCCATTCTCGCTTTCGCATGGTCTCAACCAACATCGAGTTGGTAATCTTTCCGGTTTGTTTCACTTCTAAATATTTATTATACTCGTCAACATTCTTATCCAGGTAGAGTAGATACTCTGCTAGATTTTGCGGGTTTTTAAAATCATCGATTAAAATTGCACTTTTCTCTGTAGGGAACCAATCTCTGATTGTGCTCGAACCTTTGTAAATTGGTACAGAACCTAATGTTAGAGGGCGCCAAAACTTTTCTGTAATGTAATCATCGCAGAGAGCATTTTCAATAGCCAAGGTGAACTTATACTTTGCTATAATATGTTTAAATTCTTCTTTATCCATAGTCAATGGATCTTGAAGACTTTCGGGTAGATCTTTGTTATGTAGACACTTACCAAGTGCGTCAACTTTTATGTATTTCATGAGTTCTTTGACGTACGAATCGCGATCAGAAGGTGGGTTACAGTCCGAGTGAACATACAAGACCAGAGCAACTCCATCCTTGCTTTTATCAGGTGTTTGAACGAAGAATTTACGACTTGTGAGATCCTCCAGTGAAGGCAAATACTGAGTTGTCAGCGGATAATCTGAGTGGCGTTTAAACGTTGATGTGTAATTAAAGAGATGTAGGCAGTCCGGCTGGGTGAGAATGTAGTTATTTTTCGGCGATTCCTCATGTAGCAATGCCCACTGATGGTGATTTTTCCTCGGAAGTGGTAGGTCTTTGATTTTGAAATCAGTTCCATAAAACATAAAAACCTTCAACCAAGGATGATCTTTGAAATTACGATTGACCGTGAAAAAGCATTTTCTTTCACCGCATGTTTTCAATCGACCTCGCTCTCCTGTAAATCCAGTCCACCATAGTATTATCGGATACTTGATGTTAACTGCTGCCCTCTCTAGTCGTTCATCTGTAAACATTCCATGATACATTGTAGTCAGGCAAAATAAAGTACAAATAAATATTGTTTTAATCTTTTATTAACATAAAACGTAAGAATATCTATTTTTAGCCATCAGAAGTTTTGCTGAATACAATTCACTATATTTTAAAATTTATTTTTGTTTATTAAAACATATATTTATATGGTCATAAATGGTTGCTCAAGCACAGCATAGAGATATTATAGAGCACAAATTTATAAATTGTCAGAGTTCCTAGGAATTTCCTTCAGACCCACTCTGAGGGAGTCTTTGAGCTGCCCCTGGTCATGCCCACTTATGCTTCATCAGTCGAGAAAATTGGCCGTTACGTTGTGGACATTGGACCCAAATCCTGGCGAAGCCACCACTGATGAACATGCCGTTCAATTGCAGATTACAATCCTCACCATGCTTGGATGGAATTCACAATTTAAACTTATTTTTTACCTTCAGGAAAAATCTGTCCTGGGTTCTCTCTATTATTGTCACTCCATCGGGCACCATCTTCCATAAAAAAAGATTCCTCATCAAAGTTCCAAATAACCTTTAAAAAAACATTCATCAAAGTTAACTGAAAATAAATGATAAAACATGCCAAGAGCATTTAATAGAAACAAAAATCATCAGGAATTCCTGATAATGACATAATCACTGTCGATATATTGAATCCCAACACGATGCGCATTCAATTCAATTCTTAGAGTATGTATTATACTTTCTTATCTGGCTAGATTAACAGCAGTGAACCTTTTGGTTTTTGGATAACTATGTTATTCCTTGTATTATTTTCTGAAACTACAACGTATACACATAAAAACATGGAAAGTTTTATGATTGACATTTTTGCTTAGACAGAAGGCAAACTGGAAATGGTGGACATCGCACAACCACCTAGATTGGATTGGATTTATTCAGTGAAAACACCAAGGATAGTAGGGTCCTTCTGGTGGCAATTTGGCAGTACACCAGGAGACAATGCCCTACTCTTTTCTGAAGTGTACTGCATTCTTTAATGCAAGATGCACACAGAACCAACGGCTTAAATGTGTCCTGAAAGACGGTGCGCTAATTGTAACTTGTATTTCAGCCCTCAGCTGAAACACAAGGAGAGAAAGCGATAGGAATTGAGCCGGGACCTAGAGATTTCAATGGTTCAGCGCACACACAGTGGCTATCACCGCTGACTGAGCTAAGCTGCTCTCTCAGTTTCCAGTTTTAAATAGTGAGACCAAGAATTGTTTTTTTTTTCAGACTAATAAATCTATAATATAGGCCTAGGCCTAAGCAATCTAAAAAGTTGCAGACTTGGCCAGAGCTTTCGTCTAGGTAGGCTAGATGGGTAGGAGGCTATGTTAGTACGCGTAAGCCGAACACCCTATTCTACTACACTAGGCACACGGTGGAGTGGCTAGATCGCCTACAACAAAATCCATTTGGGTAGGAGATATAGGCCTAAACCTAGCCTAGCAGCTAGCTAGCTACAGAGGCCGCCTTGTTGGTCTGGCGGTTGCAATTGCATATGTATGTAGGGCCTTTGGCCTATTTTGTTCTTTTTACTTACCTGTGTAAATAACAGTATCAAAAGAAAAAATAGAAATACACAAATAATCGTAGTTTTTCTTAAAATCCGCATTAGGTTTACCAGATTTAACTTTAATCTACATAAGGAAAGTGAAGCAATTAAAATAAAAGGAAATGAAGATGGAAAAACCAACTAAGATGTGCGAGTTTGTTGTTCACAGAGGGCGCTACACATGTAAACAAAGACTCAAAGAGACCGAGAGCATCATAAAGTGACGAAGAACGTAAACGACGACCAGTCGATCGAGCAATACGGACGGCCATTGCGTCATCTCAAGGTCGAAAGCGTTGCGTAGTGACCTATTTGTACGATGGCAGTTGTAAAGACAATATTCGTTTTAACATTATTTTATGTAAGTCTTATTGGTATCTGAGTGATGTCTTAAGATTTCCCAGGAACGTCAATTGACAAGCCCTCCTCGCAAAACTACTCTACTCTCTACTACTCAGTCTCTAGGCTAGGCCTTGGCCTAGCCTACTACTAGGCCTACTACTAGCTAGGTTAGGACGTACACGTGTAGATAGGCCCTAGCCTTGAGCTTCACCGTCCTCAGTACTAGGCCTACCCTAGGGGTGACAAACGATCGGGCCCACGATACCATCGGGCCCAGACGATCAGGCCCATTTCCAGCCAGATTATCGGGCCCAACAACTAGTGTGGACGATCGGGTCCACGAGTGTGTAGACTTTCAGATCAGGCCCATTTTCTAAAATGGAGGATAGGCCTAGACGTTGCGCCCCAATTTTCTCATGACGGATTCAGGTCGAAGCAGCTGCGGCTCAAAGCAGTCAATTCAATTCAGTTAACATTTATTCAATTAATCAAATACATCAAATGATAAATAAAGTGGACGACATTAAAATTAATTAATTAGGATAAAAAATAGAAGCGAAGCTTGTCTCAATTTGACCCCGACAAAACAAAAAGTATTAAACAATAAAAAAAACGCATATCAAGTAGACCTACATTATATATATATAGGCTGTTTCATGAGGTACTTCCTCAATCATCAGGTGCTAGGCTCTGAATGAGACTGCAGAATAACAATCATGCATGGTGGAACTGTTAATTGCTGTATAGATTATATTGTTATGTAGTTTATTGGTAAACAGGTTAATTAGTATACTCATTATTATTCATAGAGGTGATTAAAAGCTCTGTATTGTATAGGCCTATGTATATTGATACCGCAGTAGAAATTTTCTTCTATGCCTACATGCACTAATCAATTCATTCCTACGGTTAAGTGAGCTTAATTCAGGGTTACATATAATGAAATATTTCTCTAGCAAACACAGATTACAGCGTTTACTGATATTGGAGTATGGTTTGCATTTACCTAATATTTTCCACTTAATTTCATATTTTATATTATCGGCTTTAAGTTTCCAAATGTATTGGCTGAGTGCCGTGCTGTTTTTGTACTTTTCATTACGGAATGAGCTACTATGTCCATTATATCTGCCCTTAAAAGTGTTTTCTGTCAGTCCGACATAAGTTTTTATTTTGTTGTCGTCTTGGCGTATGACTGTGGCCTGATAAACAACTCCTTTGGTTAGGCACTTGTTGGATAGGGGGCACACGTCGCGACAATTGAATTCTTTGACTTCATTATCTGTGCGGATTGTGGTATTATTAAGTACTGATTTGTTGTGTGCATAGATTATTGAACCCATATTCGGCATACAACTGTAACTTATCTTGATAGTGTTTCGGTTAAATATTTTCCTTAGTGCATGGTTGGGTGGGAAGCATTCATCCACAATTTCTAAAAATTCATGTCCAATTCTTGTCTTTACGTTATTGCTGTATGGAGGGTTGAACCAGGTGATGTTCCTTTTTCTTTTCCTTGTGTTATCTCTTTGTGTGTTTTTAGCTGTGGGTTCATACGTTAATTTGTGCTCGTATCCACTTTCTTTTAGGGCTTCTTGGTAAGGTTCCTTGGTGTCGTTAAATACAGTTTCGTTAGAGGAAATGCTAGAGTCTTCTATTTATGGCTTCCGGGATGTTCTTTATAATGGAGGGTGGGTGGTTACTTTTTGAGTGTATGTACAGGGGCTTGTTGTTTTCCTTCAAGTAGGGTCTGTGGGTTCCTTCGCTTAGGTTCAGTGTGACGTCAAGATAGTTAATCACTTTCTTGTTCGCGTCTATTGATATTTTCAAATCGTACTCTCTAAATACATTACATATGTCCTTTTTTATTCTTTCGATTTGCTGGGGTGTATCGTCAAATGCTGCCAGTCCGTCGTCTCTGTAGAGGCCAATCTTATTTCCATATTTTGGTTCTAATTTTGCCAGTATGAAAAGGCCGATTAGCTCACATGTCTCTGCTCCGTCGTAACTACCCATTGTCACGTCGAAATTTGTCTCAGTGTTTTGTTTTTTCCAGGCTGTTTGGTTGCTGAATAGTAGAGTGTTTTTGGATTGTACAATTATGTTTCTTTCCTCTTCTGTAATTTCTGCGTAGGATTCGGCGAAGTCGAGGGCTTTAGAAAGTAGGTTATGGGAAATCGATGGATAGAATTTGGTGACGTCGAAGCATATAAATGAGTGGTTCTGCTTATCGGTGATGTTGTTAAACCATTCTAGGACCTGACTTGTATTTCTCCATTGGTTAAGTTTAGTCTTCTGGTTTATTTTTTTGTTGATTTTTTCCAGGATTTGCTTACTTATCTTTCCTATTTCTGATTTCGATGGGTTGATTAGTCTGCATGTTGGTTTGTTTACAAAGTTATCTTTGTGGTCCTTTAGTGTCACAAATGCGTTTCGTTTTGCCATTACTTCAATCCTGTCGTCTAAGTCTAGGTTCCTTGCTATTTTAGTTTCTTCGGTTGTGATGGTACTTGCAGCATTAGCTTCTGCTTTCTTGTACGCCTTGGTTATATTTTTGGTTAGTATGTTGTTATAGGAATTCGCGTCCATACGGTAGAAGTTAGTTGTTTTATCTGCCGGTATGAGTACCTTGTTGTCCGTCTTTATCTGTATGACATATATATATATATACTACCTTTATTCGGCTCTTAAGGGGAAACTCTTTTGTCTATGATTTCCCCTTAACGTCGCTTTAGTTTCCCCTTAGCGACACTACTTTCGCCTTATGGTACTGTTTTTAACC
>NW_022729021.1:52162-60818 GCF_011630105.1 Anneissia japonica | reverse complement strand
ATATATATATATATATATATATATATATATATATACACATACATATATATACATACATACATGCGCTCAAAATGTATGGAACGCCAGTAGTGCTACCGATTGATTGTCTGGGATATGTTCTTCTTTAGGCCATACCGGCCTGGCGTTCAAATTCATATATCGTAGGTCTACTCGTCAATGTATTTACCTTCTGCATAGAGCCTTTGCTCTAGCATCTTTAAACTGGTGTAATATTAATAGAAATAAGACAATTTTTGACTTCTTGTGGAGGGGCCCCATGAGCGTTTTTTTTAAACGGATACCGGCGCTTTAAAAGTTTTCATTATTATTATTATTATTATTAAATATACAGTATTGACAAATTTTATTCTGTTGATCAATAAGATCACTGGTCCGTGTTTCCATAGAGTACAACAGTTGTGTTGTCACAACACCAGGTGGTTCCATTTGTTGTCAACCAGACGTTGGTTATCATTCGTTACGCCTCAATGACTTCATAATCTTAATGGTTAGAATAGGCTTTCTGGAATACAGTAGTTTTAAAACCTAATAATATACCATCAAAACGTATTAAAAACACAAAAGCTCCCACTATATTAGTTATCGAACACACATTTAATCATAAATAAAATTTTACAAAGAAAAACTAAGGTACAGCATCTTAATTACTTCAGAAATCGGGATCAATGGTTTGTCAGTGGAGAAAATGGCATCCAGTTTAACTCATTTTGTGTCGCCATTAGAGTAGTATCACGTGGTATCGTGATATAACACTGTAGTACTCTATGAAGGAAAGCAATGAACATTTAGTATTCACTTTTTTAACATATTATTATCCATTTTTTTAGGTTGTGCTATGTACAGGTAGTAGAGAAGTTCAAAGAGCTAGAGGTAAGTTATATCTCTAACCCTCTAAGATATTTACTAATATCTAAAAGAATGAGAACTACATGATCCTTCTAACATTTTACTGGTTGATGGCACTAAAGATTTTAAAAGATGAGCCTCTAATATTTAAACTTATTGTATTTTACTGATTTTGTTGGTTTTTATCTTGATTGTTTTTAGGTAGTGACTATCGTTATGCTAGTATTATTATTATTATTATCATTATTATTTAGATCATGTATTATTTAGTGCTTTTTCTTTGCAGATACAAATCGTAATTAAAATTTTAATGTAATGAGTAGATTAGGACAGTAACATCCAAAATAAGGAATTTGACTGGTGTAACAATAGCCACTGTCTAATTGTTATTAATTTCAGTATGTTTGTGAACAGTGTATATCATAGCTTCTGGTTTTGCTAATGAAAATAAGGACAGCTTGTACTTTTATATCTTACAGTGAGTAAGGAGGGACGTTGTCCTGATGTAAGTCAAAATATAGGCAGTGGTGTGTGCTCAAGCGATTGCAGTAATGATTTAGACTGTCATGATGACATGAAATGCTGTAGCAGTGACTGTGGCCAGTACACCTGTGCTCAACCTGTAGATGGTAAGTAGTTAGTTGGTGGGACCAGTTGTCACAGCAGTTCAATTTACGTCTCTGAACCTTACTGTAAGGTCGGAGGTTTGAACCTTTTGCTTTTGCAGTACTTCCCAGGGAGTGGAGGAGTTTACACTTTGTGCTGCTTTGATTGTGCGGCTTGTATTGTATATCCCTGGAAAAAGGCGTGTTATATATCGATCGCTATATTATTAAATAATGTTATTGTTTGATATTGTTATTATTTCACCAAGGTTAAACACCCGGGGCATGTACTTCATAATTTACTACCTGATAAAACAAGTATAAATTATAACCTTTGAGCTCCTAGAGAGTTCAAGTTGCCCAAAGTCAGAACAAAGCTGTCCCAAGACTTCATTTCAAATCATGGGGTATTTGCCAAGTGGTGGTGTCTCCCTCCCTGAGTAATCCCCCCTAGCGTGTCCCCCACCCCCACCCTGAATAAGAAAAACAAATCCTGTAGGCTTTATTCAGTATTGTACTCTATATAATTGCTCATTTGTGTGTCTCCCTTATTTATACCCTTTTCAATTGTTTTTTTTTAATAATAATAATTATTATTATTAAATTATTATTATTATTATTATTACAGTACTATTATTATTATTATTATTATTATTATTATTATTATTGTTATTGTTGTTGATGCAAGAACAATTTGTATCTCCTCCTAAAATTTGAAATTAAAAGCTAATACAGTAACTTATATTTGTACTTGAAGTAAACAAGTATAACATATATTTTTTTTTTTAGCTTAACTGAGACAATAATATCCTTAAATGAAATTGATACACTTTAAATGCAGATTGTTTTAGTTATTCCATTCTGCTTTTGAATTATCATTTTTTTTCGGTTTTGTTTTGTAGAGGTTGTGTGTGAAATTCCTTGCCCAAGAATATATCAACCTGTTTGTGGTACTGATGGTGAAACTTACAGCAGTGAGTGCATCTTGAATTTTACTACGTGCACCCGTAATCAACAGTTTGTTCAGATGCTTCACGATGGTCCCTGCACAGAAAACGATTTAAACAATCGTGAAAACCAAGCTTCAGGTAAGTACTGTATATAACCAAATGAAATTATACAATGGTAAAGTTACAAATTGATTACATAATTGAAGAGTAGATGTTTTTGACCAACATTTTAAGTTAAGCACACACTTTGTGCCCATCCTTAAGTAAAACTTTTTAACACCAAGATACATTACAGAACCACCAAAATACATTACAAAAAACTAAGGTACATTACCGAACCAGAACCACCAAGATGTATTACAGAACTAGAACTCCCATGATAAAACCAGAACCACCAAGATACATTACAGAATCAGAGTCACCAAGATACAATTACAGAACCAGAACCGTGAGGATACATTACAGAACCAGAATCACCAAAATGCATAGAACCAGAACCAAAGCTAGAGTACAGAACCAGAACCACCAAGATAATTAGCGAGCCAGAACCACCAAGATACATTAGAGAACCAGAGCCATCAAGATGTATAGCAGAACCACCAATATACATTACAGAACCAGAACCACCAAGCTGCAGTACAGAACCAGAACCACCAAGCTGCAGTACAGAACCAGAACCACCAAGATACATTACAGAACCAGAACTGCCAGTGTACATTGCAGAACCACCAAGATACATAACAGAACTGGAACCACCATGTACATTTACAGGGACCAGAACCACCAGGATACATTAGATAACCAGAACCACCAGGATACATTAGATAACCAGAACCACCAAGGTACATTACAGAACCAGAACCACCAGGATACATTACAAAACCAGAACTACCAAGATACAATAATAAATTTTCACTACATAATGTTTTACTTGAAATTCCAAAGTCTGGCAGTCATGTAAGAATTATTCAGTACTTCTATTTTATAATATTAATACTGTACAATATGCATCATCTCAGAAAAGTTGTTATCAGTAAGGTTGTAATTAATACTGCATTAATAGAAAATTTTACTATACACCTTTTTAAAGACATATACTTGTTTAATAGGTGTCCCTCCAATGAAAGACCACTTTTTGGACCAGTGTTTCCATTGTGTTAATAGCAGCTTCAATCTATTAGAATAATGTAGATAAAATACATTTGTTGATTTGGCACCATAAAAATATGGTCTTTAATTGGAGAGGTATTTAATTAGAGAGAAACCTGTACATATTTTCAGTTTGTTTGAATAAATATTATGTCAATCATTTTTAGCAATGCCAACCATGATGGTGACAATAGTAACACATAGTGTGTTAACTTATTTTGAAAATCCTAATCGGACAAGTATAAAATTTTACTTCAGCAGGCCCATGTGCAATTGAACTGGAAAAAGTGATGGGATCCCGAAAAATGCCGTTGATTGGAGCGAAGATCCCACAATGTGACAACGAAGGCTATTACAAAGCTAAGCAGTGCTGGGGATCAGTTGGTAAGGACATATACACCCTCGTTTTTTATTCACTTTAAAGGCCATGTGCTTTTAACCTTACGTGTAGTGTGTCGAATTGAAGCCCAATTGGCTTAATATCGAGAAGGAGCCCATCTCGAATTGAAGCCCCCTCTATAGTTTGCCCATGGGCTTCTTTTTTAAAGATAGCATTGGCTTGTTTTTCGAGATAGTACATTAGATACACTGTACATGAATGTCAAGGAAACAAAAAAAAAAAAAAAAGAAGAAGAAATATGCTTTGCCTATACAGTAGATTTTACTGTATGCTGGTATTACACAGATTTATGTTACAGTTGCCCTATTTATTGTTTTTTAGTATTAATTTCCAAAATTACAGCATTCATTTTGAAAAGAGCCCCCCCCCCCTCTTTTACTTTGCAAAAGTGGCCTCAAAAAAGCCCATCCAAAATTCACAAAAAAAAAAAAAAAAAATCAAAGGTTTTGCGATATGAGAGATCTGTCTATGAATTGATAGCATGTGCTCTGAACTACAAAGAGTTTTTAATGCAGACTTTGTATTTATAATCAGATTTTTAAGTTGATTTTCTCAACACCAGATTTTTAATCTTTAATTTTGAAACATCTCAAGATCTGTGTATCGCTTGAAAGTTTTTCAACAACACATGTTTGGCATTATAATTCACATTTAGTACATTGTATAGCTGCCAACCAGTGAGGTGTACAGTAGCTGGCTTGTCCATGCCACCTCAGCCCCACTATGGGGCTGAGGTGAAAGAAATGTTTTTATTTTTAGCACCATTTGTAAAAACACTGTGAGACTTAAAACAATGTCTTTCATTTGAGAATAGAAAGATGTATTTAATTTTAAATACAATAAATATTTGCTTAATTGCAAAATTGGGCCACCATAAATAGCAATAGTCAAAATCGTGACGTGGTATGTTCTGTTTTAATTTGAATATGGCTAAAAAGCACAATATTTTACGAAGCTTAAGATTTAAAGAGGCTTGCGTAAGAGATATTGGGTCTGTGCAATGCAAGAAAATCTGTTTTTCATTTTACAACCAACTGCAACATTTGTGGTATTAGATATCATATCTAATAATGTGGAAATACTACAAAAGGATAAGCAAAAACAACAACAACAAAAAAAAACCAAAAGCAGTACAGCCTTTTTTGGATCTAAATTATTGATTTTTTTTACATAATATGCACATTAAAAGAAGAAGACATATTTTATTTACCTTTCTCTTTTTGTCTTGCTGATACATTATATTCTCTACTATTTATATTTCATTAAAACAAACACCATGAACAACACAGTCAGTAAGTAATATATTGGTTTCCGTAGGTATGTGTTGGTGCTCTGATCGCAATGGGAATGAGATGTCCAAACCCAAACGAGGAAAACTCACAATGGATTACTGCCTACTCATGAGAGGTACCCTGAAACCAAGCCCCTAGAAAATGGACAGTATTGTACTTGTTTACTGTATGAACAACAGTCTCAGGATAAACATTCTAGGTTGATGTTGCCATTGAAGAGAGGCTATATCCTGGTAATCCGATAGCCTAAAGCTGTAGAGTTTCATTATGATAAGACTGCTAGGGTGTTAACTCCAATGTGTGTAATGTTTCAAAACTTGCAGTTTTGTATCGGTACTCTCCTAGTAGGCTGACAGAAATTCAGCCAACCACAGCCCACCTAGATATCATTTTCAATGATCATCCTTGTATGAAAGTCTTGAATGCAGCTAGGCTGCGCATATGTTATGCTTAAGACCTGCTGTGTGACTGTGTGGAATCGCCTTTTTACGCTGTTCATTAATAATTGTTTTTTAGTTCATAATTTCTTTATTATATGATTCTATTTTTGTTTTTCATGTATTTTTATGGATATTATAATTGTTTTTTTACTTTGTAATTTTAACAGTTCTTATTATGGCGAAGAGAAAAAGTTTTCTATTTACTTACAATAAGTCCAATCATCATCATCATCATAATAATCATCATCATTATCATCATCATTATTACTATTATGTATTTTTAATTACTAGTCCTGTAGGTGGCGGTCTTTCTTTAGCGGCCATCTTGTAGAGTACCGATCCACAAATCTGCAATGCTTCATTGCATAGTTTGCAGGCCCGTTTTAATAACTTTATGCCTGGCTAGAACTTATTCTCCAAGAAGAAGATATTTATATAATCCATTATAAGCATACATTAGCTCCATTTTTAGCATGATTGTTGCATGTATAAACGGTGATTGTATATTTTTCAAAGTGTGCATGCAATAAGTAATTACTTTTTAATCAATAAATAATAAAATATTATTTAACTTTATTATTTTTTTTGTATTATTGTTTTAATTAATAAGATTAAGATATATTTAATAAATTTATTATTAATCATATTTCCATAAATCGCAAATTACTGTGCAAAGTTAAACTGCAGAAAAAACACAGATATAAATAATTACCTACATCATTGATACACATTTTATTTTGTTTGGGTGATGATTTGAAATTCCTAAGTGAAGTATTTTATGCAGTGAAATTGAATAGTTTGGGAGACCTATTTTGGAATCCCATTCCACAATTAATTCACCACTAAATAGTTCTTTATGTATGGGAATATGGAGTAAATTTTGCTTAAATTAACAATAATACTATTAAAGTACATATATATAATTAAAAAAAAAAAAGAAGATATGTAGAGGATAACAAATAGACATTGTTGTGATGATGGGGACAACAACTGTTGATCGTGCAATAAGAGGTAGCCCCATTCTAAGCGACTTACAGTATAGTAATTCTTTACCAAAGTTCACTCATTATTCACAGATAATTAATAAGTTCTGAAAAGTTAATAAAGTATTTTGTATTAGAAAAATGAGTTTTGTCATTTTCCCCAATACATTCACAATTGGAAAACAATTCTATTACATATATAGGTGTAGTTTTGCCCTATCTCACGTGGAAATGTACAGAATACTCAGTACGTGTGAAAACAATTTCGAAAAAAAATCGCAGGTTGTTTCTCGGGTGGTGCTGGAACCCACAATCTCCAAATCACTAGCCTGGCATCGTACCTCTAGACCATCGAGCTTTCGCCTGACGGCCTGGTTGAATTCAAGTAAGCAGCGGGTACTGCAATGTTGATAATAATTGTTATTGTCGTGATGGAATAGACAGTAACTGAGTTTGCATCAGGAGAATCAAGTATAGGTGTAATTTATTTTTTTCGCAATTTTTTTCACACGTACAGTACTGAGTATTTAGTATACAGTACTGAGTATTCAGTACATTTCCACGTCAGTTAGGGAAAAAATACACCTATACTTGATCCTCCTGAAGCAAAATCAGTTATTGTCTATTCAATCACGACAATAACAATTACTATCAATCCTATTACAATATCATAAATTTGTCAAGTCAGTAGAACATTTATTCATTCATTCATTTATTCGATCAATAATCAACAAACTGTACCGAACAAAATTCAAGTAGGAACAAGAACAAAAATTGATTTGAAAGAATCACGACAATAACAATTACTATCAATCCTATTACAATACAGTGGTGGCGCCAGGACCTGCCCGACGGAGGAGCTAAAGGCCCCGACGGGGGGGGGGGCTAGTGGAGCCAATCGAGTCACACTTGGGTGGGGTCAGGGGCCGCCTAGGGCCCCTAGTGGGGGTCCAGGTGGCGAAGTACCCCGGAAGACACCATTTGATGAATTATGGCGAATTTTTATTACTTATTTGATAGGCATCGAGTTACTATAATATGACTTCATGTAGTCTATGCTTTCTAATGTTAAAATCAGCTTCCAAAACCAAAACATTTTGAATGAAACAATAAACAAAGAGTATGCAATGTAACCGTCTAATTAAGTGAAATTCTATATTTTGGAAATTTAGCATGAAATTTGTCGACCACGCTTTCATGGTCGAGGTTGCTTCACCTATCACGACGTATTCCAACCATCATGAGGCTATCTAAATGAGCATTTGTTATAACAGAACGCAAATTAGTTTTAATTAGTCTCATTGAATAAATATTATTATTATTATTACTATTATTGTTATTGTTGTTGTGATGAAAAGTTAACACAAACAATATGGTGGCTAAACGAATATTACATGTAAATATTTTTTTTTATTTGTTTGTTCCCCGACAAAACTTATCGTCTTCCCCGACGGGGCGTGGGGGCTATTATTGATATTTGCAAGCTTATATGAACAAGTACCAATCAAAACATTACCTCTAATAGGTGACAGCTATTAATAAACTAAAGATCAAAGCATTCTTACCCTACTAAGATAATTACAATTAAAAATTTACAATATATTTGATCGTCTTTTCCCTTTGACTTAGGCCTATTTTTAGCAAAAGCAGGAGTGCGGATCCAGAGATGTCCAGAAAGGGGAGGGGGAAGGGGAATGAATTTGCTTATGTACTTCTGCAGCAATCTTGTCAATGAAATGTAAAATTGCGTGTGACGTGGTGTAATTTTCAATGAATCCGAATTGAAAATATGAGAAAAAAGGGTTTTAAGTTACGGTAACTTGTTCTTGAGTTTTTCCAGAATTTAGAAAACGTTGTCAATAGTGATATTGGTCTATAATTAGACATATTTTGAGGGCTACCTTTCTTTAACAGATGAATTACTTTTTAATGTTATTAGGAAAACTCCATTTAATTGAAAGATTGTATAT
>NW_022729021.1:43423-51530 GCF_011630105.1 Anneissia japonica | reverse complement strand
TGGTTTTACTAGATCATTGCTTACGACATCGTATCCAACTGCTTTTCTTTTTTGTTTTTTTGTTTACAGTTACACTATTAACTGTATTAATGACAATCAATTTAGTAATTGGAGTAAAATATAAACTGTCTCTATTTGGCACATTCAAATAACTGGTAACTGGTAACTTGTAATCGGATTGATTGTGCCAAAGAAGCACCTATATTTGAGAAATATTCATTTTGGGGATTCAGCTATAGAATGTTGCTCAGTAATGCTTAATTGTCCGTTAACATGCAATTTACTGATCCCGGCACGAGTTTGGTTATGCTTAATACAGAGTTTATTACATTCCATGTGCCTTTCATATCATTAAAATCAGATTAAAAGGGTAAAGAATAATATTCATTCTTTGCTATGCTCAGTACAGATGTGAAGATGTTTTTGTATTTGTTATATTTGGATTTAGATTCGGACTCTTTTTAACTTTAAACTGATGAAAATAAAAAATGTTAATTGATTTTAATATAGACTTGGAAATCCATGGAAAAAGAGAAATTGTTTTTCTTTTTTTAAATTTTGGCCTAGTAATGAGACGGATAAACGAGATTTAATTAAGAGTATCAAGAAATTCATTAATACGCAAATTTGCATCATGATGAAGGAGATCAATATTAAAGTCACCCATGAGGAAAACCATGGACTTATTAATAACTCTATGGGAAAACGTTTTCATTGGTTAAAACATTATTTAAAATAATGTTCTCATTTTCAGCATTAAATAATGAGTAAAACGAATGTAGAGTTGCAGACAACCAAGACCCCAGCTCTTCATCAGACACATCATAATTAATACAGGTAGTGGTATTATAATCAACCATACAAATAAATCCTTACTTTACAAAACCTTTGACAATACAAGAATAAAAGAAAGGGGTAACAACATTTCCAGGAAAAAAAAGTGAAATAAAAATTTGGAAACATAACTACAAAAATATAAATAATCATTTACCCCAGCCCAACCTTGGTGGGGCTGAGGTGTAAAAGTCCGTCCCTTCCAACCCCCACACCCCCAAACCCCCTAAAATCTCAGGATCCGCCACTATATTTTAAAAATGTAGTGTGGAAACAAATTTTAATTGCATTCCTTAGAATTAATTAGATACTACTTATAAAAAGGCTATAGACGCCAGAGCTTCAGGGTCTACTGCCCGAGACTTCCTTATTTTGCAAATCGTCACCCCCGCCTCCGTTCCCATTTTTCACAACGGGTCGACGGCATTGGTTGTTGTAGAACATTCTGTTAACTTTAGTTTTGCTTTAGTAGCTGCATTTTCTTTTAGTTCCCGTTTAGAACAGTAGTATTCGTTGAAAAGTACAAGGTAAGGTAGGTGAATAAAAGAACTGGAATTGAGGAGACGGGGAAAAATTAACACCTTACACTTGAACGCCCTTCCTCTCTCTACATTAATTTTCCTATTTACGATAGTTTGATTTGAGATAAACAATCTTAACTAATAAGTGTAATTTTTAATTACACTTAATCTTAACTAATTTATTCTGTTTAAAAATATATTTTATAAATTAAGTTTTATTGTAAATGTTATCATAATCTAATCCACATATTGTTTGTTTTCATTTATATAAGCATTAAAAAAAATCATTGGGGTTGGGCCTAATGCTGGATGTAAATATAAGAATTAAATGAAAAGCATCGCCAATGTGTTTTCGTGTATGCTGATGCTAATACCATCGCGCGAATACCGCGTGTTTTTGATCAGCAGAGCTCATGATGGTTCACAAGAGGTGACGAATCCGTCGAATAAATAACTGCAATTATGAAAATAAATTTCACACGAAATGACGAATATCTTAATTACAATCTTAATTAGTAAATTATTAATTAACAAATAGGTTTATACAAACACCTATACCTAGAGTTAATCAACATATTTTAATTAATAAATACAAGAACCTTGATACGATTTTTTAAGGTCAGAAATTGGCATAAGAATGTGGTACATGCTGCATTTGTGGCCATAACAGAGGTGCACCCGAGTTTTGAAAAGACTCGGGATTAAATGTTGCTGATAAGTTAAAGAGCGATGGGTTCTTAAAGTATTTATTGCCACTGAAGCTGATGAGATCAATGCGTTTAGCGGTGAGTGTTTTTAACTCCCAATGGACATTCTTAGAACCATTTAAGTTTATGGAGCTGCTGAAGCCTTCCTCTGAACCATCTGACAGCTCACTACACCAACTCATTATGGAAGATTTCTGCTAACGAACGGTTCCCTATGAATTTTTTCTATCACGAAGATCTTCGTATTTGTCAGTTCATGGAGGGCATCACTAGTTGGTAATACCTAATCTACACTCTCTAAATGTATACTGTTTTTTGGTATTATTTACCACCAAAGACAAACAATCCTGCAATGTGAGGACAGTAAAACAAAAAAGATGGTAAGGTCCTGTCAAGGGGATGTGATGCTATGTTCAAAATGTGAAAATAAACGATTTACAAACGACCAACCTGCGACTAAATCGTTACGCACTAAAAATGCGGCAGGAAGAAACCTGACTCCACCCACACAGATGCGGATCATCTATCAAAATTAATAGATATAATAGTGGAAATCAAGGATGATATAAACCAAGTTAAGGAAACGCAAAATGAAATGGTTATTAAGTCTATGGGATTTATTAATGATCAATTTGAAAGAATTAGAAATCAAATGGGAATTTCACAAAAAGCAAATAATTCACTGCATGACGAAAATACTTTATTACGTAAGCGAGTTTCTTTACTGGAAACTAAGCTACATATCTTGGATCAATACAACCGGATAATCAACTTGGAGATCACTGGAATCCCTGAACCAGAAATAGGTGAGGAGGAAACTGATAATATTGCTATTAATATATTGCAGAAACTTGAATCGTCGATAGTTAAAAGTGATATCGATATAACGCATCGTATAGGAGCGAAATACATGTCCGATCAAGCAAATGAAGCCAGCCAATCACGCACAAGGAAATTTCAATCGCGCCCTATAATCGTAAGATTTACTATGCGGAAAAAGAGAAATTATATATTTGAGAATCGCCAGAAACTGCATCGTATCTCAACATTAGATTTGGGGTGTAGTGAAAAAATAATATTTATATCAACGAAAATCTCTGTAAATCCCAGCGACAGCTGTTACATAAAGTAAATTTTGCCTTGAAAAAAAGTGAATTTCAAGTACATGTGGACCCATAATGGAAACACTTATGTTAAAAAAAGATAAAGGAATGCGTTCAATAGCAATCATAATTGATGATGCCATTAATCACATCCATTAGTGGGAATCGGCCTAATGTCGATTGCCGAAATAGTGCCATAACACCAACCGACTTCAATGCATCTTTTAACTTATATTTTGATAAATCATTTACTGTATCTCATGTGAACGCTCGGTCATTAAATAACAATTTTGAAGAATTACGGTTATTATATGAAGATACATTACAGAAGAAATTTAATATCGGTATATCCGAAATATGGAAAATTGAAAACCCTAATCTGTATTCATTGGATTCCTACTCATTTGAATATAAATGCTGTGAGGTCGGAGGGACGGTGGCGTTGCTGCATATATCCACTCGTCAGTTTATTATAAGAATAATAAACTGACTATTTCTGAGTCACTTTGGTTAGAAATAACTGATAAGGAAAAACACGTTATTGTAGGTGTGTTGTATAGAAAACCAAATACTAACCAAGCTTTTCATACATCACTGAAATGCTTAAACTTATGCCAGATTATTGAAACACCTACCAGAATTACAAATATTTCAAAAACTGTTATTGATCATGTATACACGAATATATGTAATTTAGATATTGATGCTGGTACAATAGTAGCCTGTGATATATCTGACCATTTACCTATCTTCGTTATTTAAAAAAAATATCTCTTTACGTAATGTAAAAACAGGAAAATCAACATTTGAGTATATAATAATTTCGTTGTGGATGACTTTATTAATAATATATCTATGCAATCTTGGAATCAAGTACGGTATATTATTATTTAGCAAACATTGTGATAAGCATGCACCAATTGTTGAAAAATCACTTAAAAATATTGCCAAACATAAACCTTGTGTTAATAAATCAATAAAAAAATTAATAAATAAAAAACAATCTTCTTAGTAGGATGATTAGGTCAGGCTATGAGTCAACAGCAGTATCTAAATATATAAAAAAAAAAAAACATAGAAATTTACTAACTAATACTCTCAGGGCTGCTAAGAAAAATTATTATGCCACACTATTTTTGAAAAATCGTAACAGCACTGCAAAGACATGGAACACAATAAATAATATTCTAGGAAATAAAAATTCAAAAAAGAACACACTTTACCGGATAGAATGGAAACTGTGGATTCTCAAGGACACACTGTATCTTATGACACTGCACATAAAATTGTTAATGGATTTAACATTTATTTTACAAATGTTGGTCCAATCCTAGCCCATGAAATAGAGGAAACAACGAAGACGTTTCATGATTTTTTTAATAAACCCCATAGAAAACTCATTCGTTTTACATCCGACCACAGCTACAGAAGTGGCTAACTTATTAAGATGTTTTTAGATATTAATAAATCCTGTGGATACGATAATTTACCTGCTAAACCCCTTAAAGCTGCAGCTGATTATATAGCAGAACCTTGATGTTTTAGCATTAATTTATCCTTTACACAGGGCATGCAGGTTCCCCTCAGCATTAAAGTTAGCAAGGTAACACCAGTATATAAGAAAAGGTCAAAGGTAGTTTTTTCCAATTATCGCCCAATTTCGGTATTACCTCTTCTTAGCAAGATACTAGAAAACCTTGTAAACAATAGAATAATTAATTTCTTTGAAAAGTTTAATTTCTTTTACAAACACAAATATGGTTTCCGTGAAAAACACAGTGCAAAATTATCTTTAATTAATTTAACAAATAACTTAATTCAGCAAATTGATAAAAGAAATTCGACCATTGGAATATTTATAGACTTTACTAAGGCCTTTGACACTATTAACAACACCATTTTACTTTCAAAACTCAAACATTATGGCGTCAGAGGAAAACCGTTGATCTGGGATTCAAATTATTTAAGTCAAATGATACAATTTGTATCTATAAATGGAGTCGCCTCTGAAGAAGCCCCTATGACATGTGGAGTACCGCAAGGGTCAACACTTGGCCCAACATTGTTCTTAATTTACATTAATGATTTATCGAATTCATCAAATTTTGATTTCCGATTATTTGCAGATGATTCAAATTTATTTCATAATTTTCCAGAAGAGGTAAGCACTATAAATCTGTCTTTAGTTAGTTATCAATTTAAGAAAGTTGTTGATTGCTGTGACGCAAACAAGGTAACCATAAGTGTAAATAAAACAAATTTTACTATTTTTCATGGAAAGGGTAAGCATATTTCTCTGCATGGCTATTTAAGTGTCAAAGGTTATAATATAAGTGAAGTAGATGAAGTTTCTTTTGTTGGAGTTACCATAGATAAGCACTTAACATGGAAGGCACATATTAATAAAGTTAATCAAATTATCCGAAAGAAATTAGAAATATTACTTAAACTAAGAAGCTTTGTACCAAATTATATTTTAATTTTATTATATAAAGCATTTATACAACCCAATTTAACATATGGTCTAGAAGTCTGGGGTAAAACATTTTTTACAAATTTATACCCTATCTTAATTTCCCAGAAGATGTGCATGTTTGCATAACATTTTCTGGGTTTAGGGAACCACCATCTCCCTTATTTGCTCAACTAGGTCTTTTAGACATTTATAAACTTCAAAAATTTAATGTAAACTTATTTGTATTTGATTTATATCATCGTTATTCTCTACATAGTTTAAATGATTATTTTGAAACCTTATCTCATTGTCAAAATACAAGGTTTATGCAAATAATTTGTATGTAAAGAAAATGAACACAGTCACTGTCCAATTTGCAATGTCATTTGCTGGTGCAAAACTGTGGAATAACTTGCCTTATCATTTCAAATATATCAACTCAAAATATCAGTTCATAAAATCAGTGAGAAAATATTATTTATCAGGCATATAAGAAATATTGCAATTTTGTATAATGTAATTATTTCTGCCATACAAAAATGTAAACATATTAGTGCAAGCCTTTATTTTTATTTTATGAATCACCAGTATTTATTTATGCAAGTAAAACCAGACTTGATTAGCTTTATGCTATTTTTTGGTTTCCTAATTTGACTATTTTTATGTTTTTACATACTTATAAAAAGTGTATTTTATGTGAAAAAGGCAAATAAAGGAAGAAAAAGAAAGAAATATAGCCTATACACACACACACACATATATATTTATATATATATATTTTTTTTTTGTATGTCTGACCAGTATAGTCCTATCAACATGTTTACATCTTGCATATTCAGAAATTCTATAGAATATTCTATACAAACGATATGACAAGTTCTCTATAATAAAACTAACTATATAATTTCTATTTATTCTATAAAAAAACCTGTATTTTTTTAACGTACTATAAACATTTTATAGGGATTAGGCCTATCTCTATAGGAACATATTAAACCTCTATATATGAAATTTCAAAATAAATGTATTTTCTATAGCATATTCTGTGGAACTATATAATATTCTAAACCAAGAGTTATTTTAAAAACTGTAACTTTTAATAGTCTAAATAATATATTATATATATATATATATATATATATATATATATATATATTCTTTAGACTATATATAACTCTATGGAAACGTTTATAATCTGTAAAAATGTTTCATCTATAGAAAGTATATATAAAATGTATACAAACGCTATGGAAATGTTTATCTGTAAAAAAAGTTTTCTATAGAAAGAATATATAAATTCCATACAAATCTATAGAAATTTTGGAATATACAATTTTTTTGCAGTGTAAAATATATTATTATTTAGATATTAAGAGATTGTTTATAGAGTGTTTATGGAGTAAAATAGACAGTATAACATGTAATTTAAGCAAAATGTTATTATATCATAAATATAAAGTATTACCATTAATCTTATTATTTTTGAAGTTTGTGTTCAATATTTCAACTTTAAACCCTAAAATTTAGTAATTTTATGAAGTCCATTCTACGAGAAACCTATATGAATTCACCAACTTTCAAACCGCCATACTTCGCTTCCAAACAATTTATTCACCTACAAAAAATTCAGGCCCTACAGTATGTTCCGAAATTATTTGTAGTGCATCGTACTCTGGTACAAAGCTTACGTAAATCTATACGTAAATGAAGGAAATAGCCTTGAATTAATTTAAAGAATACTAAACTGTTTCATGACCTGCTGAAAAAAGATTTGGAAAGCCCTCTGGCAGTGAAGCGGACCAGGAATGATGTAGATTGCGGTTGAGTACATGTTAAGAAACTAGTTGTGGTTATTCAAACTTTTAAAAAATATTGAAGCCAACAAAACAATTAATTTTGCCCGGAGCTGGCCTTTAAATTATTTATTGCCACTGAAGCCGATGAGATCAATACATTTAGCAGTGAGTTAAAATTGTATTAAAAAAAAAAAAAGTTAAAATTATATAAAAAAAAAAAAAAAAAAAAAAAAAAAAAAAAACTGGAACTTACTATAATTAACGTTGAGTGGCGTTTCGTCCAGCTCCGCTGAACCTCTTCGGACAACTGAACCATTGGATTGATCACGAATCAGATGGTGAGGAATGCTGCGCAGTACCGGGTCCGAAGTCCTGGATAGTTGAAAACGAAGTCCTCCTTTTCGGTTCAAACTAGGGTTCTCTACTCTCTCCCAGATCGCTTCTTTAACCCCTCTTTCGAACCACTTATCCTCTTTATCTACAATAAGAACGTCTGGTTCGGATGTGTCCAGAAGTTTTAAGCTTCCTCTGGACCATCTGACAGCTCACTCTCCACCAACTCATTATGGAAGATTTCTGCTAACGAAAACGTTTCCCTAATGAATTTTTCTATAGCGATCTTCGTATTTTTCAGTTCATGGAAATAGGGAAGATAACCATATTGAATAATTAGTTTATTATTATATTAATG
>NW_022729021.1:34498-42806 GCF_011630105.1 Anneissia japonica | reverse complement strand
CTGTTTATTTAGGCTTCATCAATACGGTATTGCGAATGCATCAATAGTCAATCAGTCAATTGATTGAATAACGCTTCTGTATCATCGGCACACCTTTTTAGTGTAACCTTACAATGACTAGACAATAATTAATTGATATAGAGAAAACACACACACAAAAAAAAATATGTTCTCTCTTATAAAGTATAATGAAAATAACCTGATGGAAAAAAAATCAATAGAAAAACTAGGAGGAACAATGCATCGAAAAAATGGAGGGGGTGGGGGAATAGCCTGGGCCTGGAATAACTCTCCAGGTAGAAAAACATCAGTGGGGAAAATTAGCAGGTGGCAAGTAGCTACCGTAATAGTGCTATATTCTGTAAAGTAAAGCCTCAAACCACCTCGATTTAAAAATCCTCCCAGGCTTTTGCAGATATAGCCAGAACTAACTTCATATTTGGAGTTTTTTGATAGCAGATTATTGTTTTTAGATTTCAGTGAGTTAACCCAACTCAAAGACAAACTTACGTACAAAAAACATGCACATTCATCTTCTATACACAATTAAAAATCAATATCATATCTTCGTAAGTACTTATCCAATTTTAACGGGAAAAGCGTAAAAAATGTTCAAAATCATGAAATACAACATTATTCGTAGCCCACTATATAACTTATGGCATAACATTATAAAATAAATGTGCATCAGTCAAGGATTGCTTATGTGTAGGTGTGATAACCTAAGAGATTAATCACAAGATAAAGGCTAATCCTTTTTTTCCATTTAGCCATGGATCTTAACCTGCAATGTAGATCCTTATCGAACACCAGTACATTTTATCGTTAAGCGAACTTGAATATTTATAAATTTTACATAATTTGACCTGCAGGTCATTTTTCATCCAATGTTTGTTACATCAACATTTACATATTAATAAGCAATAAATTTTGTAAAATTCAACAGCTTTATCGCGTCACAACGAGATTAACTGCATCTGCAGGACATAGCGCCAAGTGACATTAAATGAAGGCATTGTTTTATTTATTGTACTTAAAGTTTGTTGGATTTTTATTTGAAATCTCCTAAAGTATTTGTACACCGAGGTTGAAAAGCATAAACACTACTAACGTTGGGTACGTACCACCTTAAGGTTAGTGATTGAAAACAGGGTGCGGTTCAATATTTATAGCGTTGCTAACGTTATATTATACTGCTGCTGCTGCTGCTACTGCTACTGCTAATGCTACTGCTACTACTACTACTACTACTACTACTACTACTACTACTACTACTACTACTACTACTACTAGTCCTACTATTACTACTACTACTACTACTACTACTACTACGACTACTAATACTACTAACTACTACAAAACTCAAAACCCATCTTTTGCTTTTGATTTGTATACATAACTGGGAATTCAGTGCTTCGAAGCTGTCTTTTTGAGCTATATAAATGTTATGTATTATTATTTATTATTATCATTAAGAAAAGTCCGAATACTTTTTTCGATGGATTCTTTGGGTGGTGAGATTGGGCCAGTAAATAGGTAAAAAACCTATATACTTTTTTCTAAAGAGATAGTATTTCGTTCATTAATGTGCACATGAGGCATAATGCATTGTTACAATACACATTTTTTTATGGCGAATAGTCCATGTTAACCCCTCCTTTCTCTACCAAGTACATGTTTTGCATGTGTGCCTTTATGATCATAGTCTAGAACATTTGTTTTAAGATAATAACAATACCTTACATTATTTTCCCATTGTATATTATACTCATTTCAATTGTGTTAAAAAACAGTGAACAGAAACAGAAACAGAAACCTCTTTAGATGAACTCAGAGCAAAATTATTCGATAGAAAGACATTTGTTTTTCAATTTATTTCCCTGTACAGTACTAAGTAGTCTTTATATCAGTATTACCAACGTTCAAACATTAGTAGTTTATAGGGAACAAATGGTAGCCTAAATGGAATGGAATTGCGGTGTAACATTATTTTTAGTCTTTATTACTATATTAACATTTTTGTATTTATCTTTCTATTATGTTTAGCTGTTTGTACTTGGTAATAGTCACAACTTCTTTTAACAAAGGTCCATGTAGGCCTACTCCCACAAAGCACAAAGATCAGAATATAAATAATTTAAAAAATAATAAACAATTATTTCTAATGAAATCACATTCGTTATTCTTCTGTTGTAAATAAGTCCACTATGCGTACTACTTATCTAATAATACAGAACAATATACCGTAATGAAATTACCAATCGGTCTTTTATTCAGAACGTTATCAGTGTGTCGTGTTCTTTGCTTGTGTAAACTATTATAGAAAGATATTTATGATTTAAATCTTACAAATTTACTTACTACTTTTTTTTTATTACCTTATAATATTAAATTTATATTGTTGTTATTCTAATTCCCCCTATTATATTATGGATATTGCTGTTTGATAACTCTTCATGTACGTTTAATGCGCGTGAACCTGTAGTTAGTAGTTTTTGCACCCTATCTACTTGTTAACATTTTGACATGGGATAAAATGTCGCCCTTAGATTTTCTGAAGTTGTCATCAGAATAAAATACTCATTGGTAGAAACAACAGACAAAATCTATCTGCTCCACTTCAATACAGACACATCTTTTCAACACAAACTATAAGGTTTGAACTTTATTACGGTAGTTCATCAACAACTTAATTTACGAAATTACAGAATATACTTGAGTAGATAACATCTGCCTACATTGATCTTGTAAATTTTGTTGGGAATATCAATAACCACGCATGAATGATCAATTTGCAGTTTCTTTGTATGTTTGTATGTACTAAATAAATTGAGTTTCGAATGTTGCCAGTAGTAACGTTATCTCAATGTATAGGCCTAGATATAAATCGCAAATAACATTGTATGTTGGTGTCAAAAGATATATTAGTCCTAATACAATAGCGTATTGTTGTAGACAGGGCATTGAGAGCTTGTTTACTTGCGCTATATAAGAATGAACTATATTATTATAATACCTCAAAATTTGGTTGGCTGGACTGGGAGCGACATATTCCTACTGTGCATAATTCCTTCTTATGCTAAAAGTAATATACACTAGGCCTATGCTACAACACCTGCTACTTATACTACTACTGTACTCCACTATGAATAGTCCACTAAATAGTGCTTTAAGTATGGAAATACGGGGTGAATACCGCATAGCTAGGCTTCGGCGGTATGCGCTATACAAGCAGTAACAACAATGGTCGAAAATAACAAAACATGTTAAACCATTAAAAAAAAAAAAAAAAAAAAAAGTAGGCTTCCAGCGGGATCGTGTGTCTACTGCCTTATACAGGAGTTTTTTGTTTGTTTTTTTTATCTTATGTTCTTCAATATGCAGATGTGTGTATTATTGTAGTGTAGCTGGATTTTTCATGAAATTTTTTTCATTACAATATTCTGTATAGGCCTACTACTATATTATACTAAAATCTCTTAAAAAATGAGTAACTCCTGGAGTTACCACGTTATGTCGTTGATCACGAAGAGAACTACCACGTTATAGAGGGCGTTCTTCAAATGGCGGTAAAAGGCGTTCGTGGCGAACGCGTGCTGCGTCTCTATAACGCGTGTTCGAGTTTCGAACGCAATTTTATTCGAGTTCCGAACGCTATTCGATTCAGAGCCGTAGATAGAGAGAGTTTGGCCAACTCGGTTTCACGGGATTCGATATACGCGCGTGTGATTTGGTGAATTGCAATCACATGACTTACACCAGCCATGTTGTCACCAAAACAAAACATTAAAACTATACGCGCGCATGCACCTGGGCTGTTTGGTAACGACATGGCGTCCATGCGCCAAGTTGGCCAAACTCTCTCTATCTACGGCTCTGATTCAATCTGATTTTTTTTCTCGTAATTTATTAAGTATGCTAAATAAAGCTTTGTCCGCTCTTATCAAATGCAATTATATGTTGATGTGCTGTGATCACCAAGAGCATATCCCAAGAAGTGTAAAAGTGAGAATATATTCCTGGAGGGACCTGATTAAAATGGCGTAACTAACAGTTCTTTGTTCATAACAAGGACGTGAATAAAAACTTCCAGTGCCACTTTGGAGTCAACTAACACTCACATTGACAGTTCAGCAAGTTGAGAAATATGTTTATATCTGATCCGTAT
The DNA here is from genome assembly GCF_011630105.1 of Anneissia japonica. Classification (NCBI taxonomy): domain Eukaryota; kingdom Metazoa; phylum Echinodermata; class Crinoidea; order Comatulida; family Comatulidae; genus Anneissia; species Anneissia japonica. Next base: position 38,638 of record NW_022729021.1, on the reverse strand, counting down.
AGACCTATTGTGGTGAATAATTCGATTGATGCTGCACTGGCTACTCGTGGTCCCAAGGGGCCAAGATTTCCAAAAATATTTTACTATTAACTACCATGGACAAGGTTTGCCAAATAGTGCGTACTGAATGCCTCCAATGGGGGACCTTACATTTATATGAATTAATTAATAATAATAAAATGTCTAAGTGGCATCAACATGCATCATTTGTACGTTCATCTTTATTAATAAATCATTGTTTTATGTTACATATGAGGCATGTTGTGGCAAAATGGCTAAGTTGTAGCAAAAATTTAAATTCAAGTTATTGGTATTGTCAGATACCTGAGTATGTGATCTTTAAAATGAGAGGTCATTCATTCAAATTGGACATTTCAAACTTAAGTTATTGGAAAGTGAAAGTACAGTACTTTTATAGTCAAGATGAACAGGATTTTCAGTAATTGCCTTTCAAAGTTATTTGTGAAAACATTGTTTAATAGAATGAACTATGAAAAATAACGTTAAATAAACAATTTGTTAACCACTTCCAGAACTAATACTTTGGGACATGATTAATAAGACATTAAACTGTTGACCTACACTGAAAAACAAATTTGGATTTTTTTGTCAATTTTTGAGCTCCCATATTTTAAAGCTCATTTACTCAATACTAGACTGTGCGACAACTTTACCATTTCGCCACAACATGCCTCATATGTTTGAGATTTAGGATGCGCACAGGCAGACATTATCATTTGGAAATGAAAGAGCACAGTTACTACTCTAAACTTACGAACATTATCGGAAGGAGAGATTTTTACCAACTAATAAGAATAAAAGTGGCATATGACTTTCGGAATCTGATACCTACTCTTTTAACTAATTTACTGAACACAGTATAATTACTAAAACACCAAAATCTGCTCATTGCAGGTCTTTCCATTATTCTGCTCCAGCATTATGAACAATCTGCCTATTAACATCTGAGAATGTGACCCTTTATGAACTTTTTTAAAACAATTGAAAACCTACCTGTACACTAAGTATTGCCTCCTTGGATTGATAACCTGTCTTTTAGCGTTATATTCTTGATGCAGATGACTTTTAATGACGTCATTACGTTCTACGTCCTACCGTCGTCGTGCAATCGAAAGCTCCCTAACTAAGAATCATCTGCAATTTTAATTTTTAATTTTTTTTTTATGTTTAGAGGTCCTAAAGATCATTTCTGGTAAATTTGAGCTCAATTGGGTATTTTTGAAAATTTGACCCTTGGGTGACCCCTCATTCCAGACTGGGGTGAATTAGGTGTCACTTGTTCTTAATGATCAAAGTTGATTGAATTCAGTCCAATCATTTGGCATTAGTAGCATTTTGGAATGTTACCAGCTAGAATAAATGAATAAAATTTGACCATAAATCCCTGAACACAATAAATACCCTACCTTCTGCCAATGCATATGTGTCGATGACAAAACTGTGCTATGTTATTTGTGACAGAAGTCTTTTATTCTTTTTTAAAGTTTTATTTCAATGACCCATGTGTGACATTTGACCCAAAGCGGTGAACACCTCATAAATATGATGTGACACAGGTCCTACTAACCAAGATTTATTGAAATCGGAACAACCGTTTGGTACTAGTAGCGTTTTAAAATTTTGCCAGAAAAAATATAAAAAATTACCCTTTAATGAACTTTGAAAATCTCTGAACACCCAATAGACTCTTGCCTTATTCCAATGTATATGTGCAAAGGACAAAACTGTGCTATATGTTATTTGTGAGAGAAGTAATCTTTTTTAAGATTTTTTATTTTTTGACCCTAAAGACCCCTAGGTGACCTTTCACCTTAAGCTGTGAACACTCCACAGGGGCGGATCCAGAAATGTCCAAAAGGGGGGGCCGGAAGCGGGGGTCGAAAGTTGGGCCAATTGAGACAACACTGGCGTAGGGGGTCTGGGGCATGCCCCCGCGAAATTTTTGTGTTCTAGACGCCCGAACATAACATTTGAGGCATTCTGGGCTATCATTTTTTTCTTTTTCTCTCTTTTTCTTCCTTTTTTCCCTTTTTTTACCTCCCAAAAGGGGGGGCCGGGGCCGGGCCGGCCCCCCCCTAAATCCGCCCCTGCTCCATAACTTTGAATAAAATCGGCCCTGTAGTTTGTCCCTAGCATAGCATTTTGAAATGTTGCCAGAAAGAAAGAAAAAGAAATAAAAAAAGAAAAACTGCTCAGAAACAGAACCCAGTTATGTTTGCACAGACTAGGTAATAAGGGACTTGTGGCAAGTGTATTTGAGCACTAGTGGCCCGAGAAGTATTTACTTGCTTAATAAAATAAATAAATGCCGTACAAATTATTTTTAGAGGGCTTACATAATTGATTTAAAAAAAAGAGAAAACATTTTATGAAAAGCTAAATAAATATCTTTTCTAAGGTATTTCCAATAATTCCGCTGTTTTACGTTAAAAAAAAACCCGCTTAAGACGTACTGATTTAACAGCAGTGTCAAGTTTAACCACTTTCAGCACGGTCTCTTTCACTTCATTGTATCAATTTTTTAAATCTTTATCGAATATATTTTATTGTTAAACGAACTTGTTCGAACATCGGTGAATAACATGTTACATGATTTGACCTGCAGGTCATTTTTCGTCTAATGTTTGTAATGCCAACATTTACATATCAATGAACGATAGTTTTTGCAAAATACAATAGCTTTATCGCATCATATCGAGATCAACTATAATTAAGCTGCGGCACATAGTCACAAGTCGCATTAGATGAAGGCATTGTTTTATTTAGGCCTATCTTACTCAAAATCTGTTGGGTTTTTATTCGGAATCTTCTATGTATTTATACTCCAAGGTTGAAAAGTATAACATCTTCTAACTTTTGGTACCACCTCAGGGTAAGTGATAGTAAAAACAGGGTGCGGTTCAACGTTAATAGCGTTGCTAACGTTACGTAATTAGGTACTACTACGACGACGACTACTACTACTATCACCACTACCATTGCAAAATACAATAGCTTTTTAGCATCGAGATCAAGTAAGCTGCAGCACATAGCGGCAAGTCACATAGATGAAGAAATTGTTCTATTTATCGTAAACTTAATTTGTTGGATTTTTATTCGGAATCTCCTAAGTATTTATACACCAAGGTTGAAAAGTATAAAATCTTCCAACGTTGGGTAGGTACCACCTCAAGGTAAATGTGCTGTCTCCTATCTCTGTATAGTAGTACTATATTGGTTACTAGGCTACGTTGCTAACGCTTTATCTATGTTTATGTTCGTCTGCGGTATGCAGATGAGTCTTGGGCATATGTTCATGTAGATGCTGAGTTTAGAAATAGACGAGACAAAACATTGGTACTGTTGTTAGTAGAGCTAGTACGAAGATGTATAATGCATAATGTAGCCTGCCACAAGAACAGTCTTTGTGAGTAATTAATCAATCTTTCTACGATTTACACTATATAATAACTTGCTAAAATCACAGTTATGTTTAACGTTTATATCGGATGATACTATAGCATTATATTACTATTGTCGATTACCAGTATTTCATATACCGTACAGTATCAAAGTAGGGCATAGGCTTATAGCTGTCTGTGTAGGCCCTAAACTTATACATAGGCTTGTTATAGACATTTAATGATGACGTTTTATTATTATAACTGAGCCCTATGTTAATATTTATCGTACTGATTTACGCCATTTATGTGGGGTGGCGGCCCCCAGGCTGTTCGATATACAGTTAAATATCTACACGTTATTGTGTGGATGTGGCTGCGTTTACGCTAGCCTATGCTTATTGCTATGCGTTTTTCATTTATATATTTCAGTTACCGCACGCACGCATACATTTATGTCATTGTTGATTAAACGGACTCAAAAAGCCGTACTTGTGTCTGTTGAGTTGCATTGACTGATTGTTGGTTAACTAGGTGGATAGCGGTCCCGGACATCCTCCGACGTGAGGCCAGCATAGCACCCCTTGACAAATATGCATCCTCTGAAAGTGCCTAAAATTCTCAAATTGTTTGTGCGCATTTCTTGTTACGGTAAGCCAATTTCCTCGGCCTTATAAATTGCACATTTTAGGGCCGACGAAATTAGAATTAAAAACACAAAAATTGTTAGGGTTAAAGC
>NW_022729021.1:31352-33349 GCF_011630105.1 Anneissia japonica | reverse complement strand
TTCTGGATAAAGAATGTTTTGAGCAGAGGTGGATTCAATTCCCCTCCCTCCTCTCCCCCTTAATTTTTTAAGAAAAAAAAGAAAAATATATTCAAATTGAAGTGCGAGAGTGTAATTTCCGGCCATCTAGAGACGCCTTAATCATAAATTTTCTTACCTCAGCCCCAACCATGGTGGGGCTGCGGTGGGTGGTTCCTCGGTCTGTGAAAGTCCCCCCATGTTTCACCTCTCTTTCGATTTCCTGGATCTGCCACTGTTGATTTATTATATAATTATTTTTGCGCTTATTTATAATGCGTCTATTGCAATTTTCACTTTATCCTCTCAAACAGTCCTAAGAACGTTCAGATTGCGCTACTTCACAGGGGGATTCGCCCCCTTGACCCCGCCGGGGTCATACGTAATTCGCATAACGGCTCCCCCCCCCCCTTTCCTGGCTACGTCCCTGTGTTGATGTGCTGTGATCACCAAGAGCATATCCCAAGAAGTGTAAAAATGAGAATATATTCCTTGAGGGACCTGATTAAAATGGAGTAATTAACAGTTCTTTGTTCATAACAAGGACGTGAATAAAAACTTCCAGTGCCACTTTGGAGTCAACTAACACTCACGTTGACAGTTGAGCAAGTTGAGAAATATGTTTATATCTGATCCGTATAGACCTATTGTGGTGAATAATTTGATTGATGCTGCACTGCCTACTCGTGGTCCCAAGAGGCCAAGATTTCCAAAAATATTTTACTATTAGCTACCATGGACAAGGTTTGCCAAATAGTGCGTACTGAATGCCTCCAATGGGGGCCCTTACTTTATATGAATTAATTAATAATAATAAAATGTCTAAGTGGCATCAACATGCATCATTTGTACGTTCATCTTTATTAATAAATCGTTGTTTTATATTACATATGTTTGAGATTTAGGATGCGCATAGGCAGACATTATCATTTGGAAATGAAACAGCACAGTTACTACTCTAAACTTACGAACATTATCGGAAGGAGAGATTTTCACCAACTAATAAGAATAAAAGTGGCATATGACTTTCGGAATCTGATACCTACTCTTTTAACTGAATTACTGAACACAGTATAATTACTAAAACACCAAAATCTGCTCATTGCAGGTCCTTTCCCTTATTCTGCTCCCAGCATTATGAACAATCTGACTATTAACATCTGAGAATATGACCCTTTAGGAACTTTTTTAAAACAATTGAAAACCTACCTGTACACTAAGTATTGCCTCCTTGGATTGATAACCTTTCTTAGCGTTACATTCTTGATGGGTATGAATTTTACTGACGTCATTACGTTCTACGTCCTACCGTCGTCGTGCAATCGAAAGCTCCCTAACTAAGTATCATCTGCAATTTAATTTTTAATTTTTTTTTTATGTTTAGAGGTCCTAAAGATCATTTCTGGTAACTTTGAGCTCAATTGGGTATTTTTGAAAATTTGACCCCTGGGTGACCCCTCATTCCAGACTGGGGTGAATTAGGTGTCACTTGTTCTTAATGATCAAATTTGATTGAATTCAGTCCAATCATTTGCCATTAGTTATCATTTTGGAATGTTACCAGATAGAATAAATGAATAAAATTTGACCATAAATCCCTGAACACCATAAATACCCTACCTTCTGCCAATGCATATGTGTCGATGACAAAACTGTGCTATGTTATTTGTGACAGAAGTCTGTTACCTGCACAGAAAAGTAGGCCCCTATTAAATTTCAACATCCAAGGACCTGTGGAAAGTCACATGACCTGGTTGAGGTTGGGCCTCTGGCATTGAGCTCATCATCATTAAAGTGCTTGATACAGAGTAACCAACATCTAACTGAGGTCTATGTGAATTCTTTCACAGGTAAAGCCTGGTTTCCTGTCGACGTAAGGATCAGAATTTCTTACGTTTCATACGTTTCTTACGATTCTTACGACTCTTACGCAAAGTTGAAATAATGCCGACGTCAACGACGTTTGCGTTGATCGTGTT
>NW_022729021.1:9355-29776 GCF_011630105.1 Anneissia japonica | reverse complement strand
TTACGTTACGTCGATTTCACAACGCACCAGTCGCAATCGGTTTCCTGTCAAATCGCATTTTGTTACGATAAAACGACGTAGTCGTAAGTAAATCTGCCTTCTTACGTCGACAGGAAACCAGGCTTTAAGGCCAACTCAGACAGCGTCGGCCGACGCAGCCCGACCCGATTTATCGTCGGGGACAATCTTAAGCCGTCGTGAGAAATATTAAACATGTTTAATATTCTACTACGCGACTGCCCCCGACGCACACCATCGCGTCTGCGTTCAACCCACACAGACACGACGCGACAACAAATCGCGTCGGGATGCGTCGGCCGACGCTGTCTGAGTTGGCCTTAAGTACCCTAAATATGTTTTCTTTTATAACTTTTAGTATTTAAATCATTTACATTATACCTGTATTTTAGATAGATGCTGAGATGAGTGTGTATCTCAATGAATTAAACTAGAGATAATTAAAGATGAAAATGTTATAGTTACAGTTCACTGTTAAATCATGGTTGAATACTGTACTAGATAGACTATTATAGAAATTATGATAGATGATTACTTATTATGATGCATCTAAGCTTTAGATTAAAGTTAACATAACTGTTATATTTTCACTATGCTATGAATAAGTAATTAAAACTTGTCATTATTGTGATGAACAAACTGTAGGTTCAATAGAATACAGTAGGCCCAATAGAACCCTATACAGTGCACTGCATTTATGTTAGTGACCTTCCCACATTGGTAAGGTATGCGGGGCTGTGCCACTGAAACCTGACTGTTGCTATGACAACAAAGGTTACAGAGCAAGTTAGGTAGATTACAGAGAGTAATTTATAACCCTGTTTTCCCTAATGTGTAACAAGAATAGCAACTGTATTAACAGGGTAGAGTATTGTATATTCAATTCTGTACTTTATTTTAGGCTTTAAACATTTCTCTATAGTAAAATATAAAGTGCTCATATGATGATTTAATGTTTTAATGTCATTTTAGTTAATTTAGTAAAAGTAATGTTGGGTAAAGGACCAGATAAATTGATTTATTAGTTAATTTGTTTTATGTTTTAACACTTGTCATTATGATTTTAAATGTTTTAAGATGATCATTAAAGTGCTTGATACAGAGTAACCAACATCTAACTGAGGTCTATGTGAATTCTTTCACAGTCGGAATATCCTGGAAACACCCGTAAAAAGTATTTTATTCTTTTTTAAAGTTTTATTTCAATGACCCATGTGTGACCTTTGACCCAAAGCGGTGAACACCTCATAAATATGATGTGACACAGGTCCTACTAACCAAGATTTATTGAAATCGGCACAGCCGTTTGGCACAGTAGCGTTTTAAAATTTTGCCAGAAAAAATATAAAAAATTACCATTTAATGAACTTTGAAAATCTCTGAACACCCAATAGACTCTGCCTTATTCCAATGTATATGTGCAAAGGACAAAACTGTGCTATGTTATTTGTGAGAGAAGTAATCTTTTTTAAGATTTTTTATTTTTTGACCCTAAAGACCCCTAGGTGACATTTCACCTTAGGCTGTGAACACCCCATGGGAGGTAGCGCCAGTCTTCTGACCAACTTTGAATAAAATCGGTCCTGTAGTTTGTCCCTAGCATAGCATTTAGAAATGTTGCCAGAAAGAAAGAAAAAGAAATAAAGAAAGAAAAACTGCTCAGAAACAGAACCCAGTTATGGGTATGTTTGCACTGACTAGGTAATAAGGGACTTGTGGCAAGTGTATTTGAGCACTAGTGGCCCGAGAAGTATTTACTTGCTTAATAAAATAAATAAATGCATTACAAATAATTTTTAGAGGGCTTATATAATTGATTTAAAAAAAAAGAGAAAACATTTTATGAAAAGCTAAATAAGTATCTTTTCAAAGGTATTTCCAATAATTCCGCTGTTTTACGTAAAAAAAACCCGCCTAAGACGTAATGATTTAACAGCAGTGTCAAGTTTAACCACTTTCAGCACGGTGTCTTTCACTTCATTGTATTAATTTTTTAAATCTTTATCGAATATATTTTATTGTTAAGCGAACTTGTTCGAACATCGGTGAATAACATGTTACATGATTTGACCTGCAGGTCATTTTTCGTCTAATTTTTGTAATGCCAACATTTACATATCAATAAACGATAGTTTTTGCAAAATACAATAGCTTTATCGCATCATATCGAGATCAACTATAATTAAGCTGCGGCACATAGTCACAAGTCGCATTAGATGAAGGCATTGTTTTATTTAGGCCTATCTTACTCAAAATTTGTTGGGTTTTTATTCGGAATCTTCTATGTATTTATACTCCAAGGTTGAAAAGTATAACATCTTCTAACTTTTGGTACCACCTCAGGGTAAGTGATAGTAAAAACAGGGTGCGGTTCAACGTTAATAGCGTTGCTAACGTTACGTAATTAGGTACTACTACGACGACGACTACTACTACTATCACCACTACCATTGCAAAATACAATAGCTTTTTAGCATCGAGATCAAGTAAGCTGCAGCACATAGCGGCAAGTCACATAGATGAAGAAATTGTTCTATTTATCGTAAACTTAATTTGTTGGATTTTTATTCGGAATCTCCTAAGTATTTATACACCAAGGTTGAAAAGTATAAAATCTTCCAACGTTGGGTAGGTACCACCTCAAGGTAAATGTGCTGTCTCCTATCTCTGTATAGTAGTACTATATTGGTTACTAGGCTACGTTGCTAACGCTTTATCTATGTTTATGTTCGTCTGCGGTATGCAGATGAGTCTTGGGCATATGTTCGTGTAGACGCTAGGTTTAGAAATAGACGAGACAAAACATTGGTACTGTCATGGAGGTGGTACTGTTGATAGTTGAGCTAGTACGAAGATGTATAATGTATAATGTAGCCTGCCACAAGAACAGTCTTTGTGAATAATTAATCAATCTTTCTACGATTTACACTATATAATAACTTGCTAAAATCACATTTATGTTTAACATTTATATCGGATGATACTATAGCATTATGTTACTATTGTCAATTACCAGTATTTCATATACCGTACAGTATCAAAGTAGGGCATAGTCTTATAGCTGTCTATGTAGGCCCTAAGCTTATACATAGGCTTGTTATAGACGTTTAGTGATGACGTTTTATTATTACAACTGAGCCCTATGTTAATATTTATCGTACTGATTTACGCCATTTATGTGGGGTAGCGGCCCCAAGCTGTTCGATATACAGTTAAATATCTACACATTATTGTGTGGATGTGGCGGCGTTTAAGCTAGCCTATGCTTATTTCTATGCTTTTTCATTTATATATTTCAGTTACCGCACACACGCACGCATACATTTATGTCATTGTTGATTAAACGGACTCAGAAAGCCGTACTTGTGTCTGTTGAGTTGTATTGACTGATTGTTGGTTAACTAGCTGGATAGCGGTCCCGGACATCCACCGACGTGAGGCCAGCATAGTAAATGAGAGTAATAACAGGGTGCGGTTCAATAGTTATAGCATTTCTAATGTTATTAGCTACTACTACTACTACTATTACTACTACAACTATCACTACCACAACCACTACCACTACCACTACCACCACCACTACCACCACTACTACTACTACTACTACTACTGCTACTGCTACTACTACCACTACTACTACTAGTGTTGCTGTTGTTGTTACTGCTGCTACTACTACTGATACTGCTACTGATACTACATAGGCGTAGATCCCGGGGGATGGGGGATTTATCCCCCCCACTATTTGACAAGGGGGAAGGGAGTGGTCCATTGTATCATCCCCCCAATATTTTGATTATGTATGGGATAAAATGGAGCTTTACACACTTCAAAAGACTGTCACAGAAATAATTTGCACTGTCTTATGCGCTTACAAATATAATGTTGATAACAAAATTATTTTATCTGGTACCAATCTAAGCTCTTCTTTCCTTAGATGTTAGATGTGCTTGCAAGGAGAGCCACATTTAACACTGAAGGGTGTGTACGAATTTTATGTCAATTCCAAGAATGTTTAAGGTTATATCGGTTGATGATGAATTTATTGATTAGGCCTATAATAGCAAATTGCATCAATTTATTTTGCAAAAACAAGTTTTCCAGCTTCAGAGTGGGGCACATCCCCTGTCCGCACAAGGGCACACATTGGCGCTAACACCAGGTGCGTAACAGGCGTCTTGGGTCAGAGTGGGTATTTATTTTCCCGGTTAGTAATTTACCATACCCACCCCACGCCACTCCCCATATAGAAAACAATACGACATAGGGCTTATCTTATTTATAATATAGGCCACACACGTGTGTTTGAAACTAAATATAAGCATTTTCATCATTATTTATTACAAACATTTTCTTTCACCATCAATACACGAGGCCCATCTTTTAGGTTAAAACTATCTATCTTAAATTTGTCTTTCTTGAGTTTGGGACTATTATGTGTTTAAATAACTTAAAAGAATAAACCTAAAAAAGCCCTAAAAACGCAAAATATTTTTGTGTTTTTAATTCTAATTTCGTCGGAATTGATGAAAACTCCCTAAAATGTGCAATTTATAGAGGAAATTGGCCTACCGTAATACCGAAATTTGATGTTTTTAGGCACTTTCAGGGGAGGAAAAGTGCATTTATAAAGGGGTGGGGAAGATTTTTCAAAGATTAAGATATTTTCCCCTTGTCCCCCAGTGGTTACGCCATCGGGCAGCATAGATGAAAGGAGTTATGACAGTTTTTGACGTGGAGAAGTGGTTGCAGGGTGTTGTGAGTCTGGTCATTATGATATCTTCCTTTTTATTCTTGTCTTTATTTTTCTCTTTTCTTTTTCTTTTTCTTTCCTTTTCTTTTCCTCTTCTTTCTCTTTCCCTCCCTCTCCTCTTTTTCTTTTCTCTTATTACCCAGTCCGGTACGACGGCTTGGTCATCCCGGTAAAAACCGTCAGGGGAGGGGCAGTTTTCCCCCTGCCCACCCCCCCCCCGCGCCTGTTTTACGACACTGGCTAACACGCCAATCATCCCCTCTAATGAAAAATATTTTTCTACGCCACTGGATACTGCTCTGCTACTACTGTACAACAGCTTCTGCTCCTACTCATTTTAATGTGAACAAAAATAAACAACTCTGGAACACTCTTCGTGCATTAATATCTTACAACATTTTCAAACAAAACTCAACAGCATCTTTTCTTTTGATTTGTTTGCAGAACTGGGAATTCTAAGCGCTTTTATAATACCAAATTCATGTTTGGCGTGGGTGTTTCATGATCCTAGTCTTAAAGAGCCTTTGATTTATCCTTTAGTGCTGAATCTCTATAGATGATCTCAGGGCAAAATCGGTAAAAAGAAATTTGCTTTTCACTTTAAATCACTGTACTAAGTAGTCTTTATATCGGTAGTACTAACATTAGTAGTAATTCAAACATTTGTAGTTTGAAAGGGACAACTAACTAATTTGAATTTCAGTTTAACACTTTTGTCTTTATTTTACTATATTACTTTTCGTAGTCATCATTTATGGTGTTTAGTTGTATGTGCTTGATAATAGCCACAACCTGTTTAAACAAATGTCTATGTAGGCTTACTCACAAAAAGATCACACTATGAATAATTTATGTAATAATAAATAATTATTTTTAAATTACATTCATTAACCTCTGTTGTAAATAAGTCTATTATACCTACTACAAGTTTTGTAATAATACAGAACAATATACTAAAATTACCAATCGGTCTTTTATTGAGAAAGTTATTAATGTGTCGTGTTCTTTGCTTGTGTAATAGAAAATTAACTATAATTTAGATTTTACGAATTTACTTACTACTTTTTTAACACCTTATAATGTTAAATTTATAATTATTGTTTTTGCACCCTTTCTACTTTAAAACTATTTTGACATGGGTGAAAATGTCGCCCTTTGATTTTCTGAAGCTTTCAAAAGAATATAACACTCAGCAGAAGCGACATGCAAAACAGCCCACTTCAATAGAGACGCATCTGTTTCAACACAAACTATGGGGTCTATTTATTAGTTCATCAACAAATTAATTTACAAAACGCAATTATCAATGTACAGTTTCTTTGATGTTTGTATGTAATAAAGTGAGTTTGGAATTTTGCCAGTAGTAACGTTATATTAATAACTAGCAAATAACATTTTGTGTTGATGTCTAAAGATATAGTAGTTCTAATACAATAGTGTATTGTTGTAGATGATACCTTGAAATTTGGTTGGCTGAACAGGGAGCGGCTTCCTGAGCATAATGCCTTCTATTTTTGCTCAACTTTACTCTACAACAGTATCCACACTAATGTCTATGAATTTTGCATAATTGTTACCTCCTCCAAAGAGGTTATGTATTCAACCCTGTCTTTCAGTCTGTCTGTGTCTGTCAGTCTGTTAGCAAGATTACGCATAAACTAAAATTTAGTGGAATGTTACATATTAATGAACGAAAGATATTACTAACTTTTTAAAATTCGATTTTTTCCCTTGAACATACCCTCAGCATAAAAGAAAATAATAGTTTTATTGTCATAATAATGATATTATGTGAATCACGGTTTATCATCAAATGAAGAAATAACAACAACACAATTGTTATTTCAGGAATAATAAAACTTGTTGAAACTAAACGTGGATAACATGACATCTAAAAAAGGTAAATGAGATTCAAATTAATTATATATTATATAATAATTTTTTAACGATAGCCATTTTCGTTCTCAAATTTGTATTTTCCCGTCATAGCGGCATTTCTATTTGAGCACTGCTATTATTATTTTTATATTTGGTATGGTATTTACAGTGCTACGCAGTGAAACCTAATAAGAATAATTTGCTATTTACTATTATTTCCTAGCTGTGACTTTCAAAGTAATTTTATAGCTTATAAAGGTGAGCGTAAAAGTCATTGTATGAAAATGCCTAAAGGGTTGGAAATATACTGTACTGGTTAACGATATGACACTGGCCCTTCTCAGTTGATGCTGCTGGTTCGAATCTCGAAAACTTAAAAAGGAACTTTTCATCACATGTCCCTATTCGAGCAACGGTATTATCATTTACGCAGCAAATAATTTATCAAAATATGTTTTGTCTTTTTATTTCATAGCTCTATCGGACAAGCAATTCAGCATGCTTAAATCTGTTGTCTCAACATGGTACGACGATCACGGACATCTTTCTTTGTTGAAAGTGTTATTCAGGGATAACGTGCCGAACGCTATGCTCTCGAAATGTACCTCAACGATGGAATTGCTTGATAATTTAAATGCTTGTGGCTACCTGAATCTTATTCTCGTACACGATACTATCAAGACAACGCAAAACTTTGGTCTTCTTAAAAAGATTAGAGAAAAGATTCCAGCATTTCCGGATGTTAAGGAAGGGCCAATTTTAACATTTAACATTCACCGACAACAGCTAATAAAATTTGGGATGGAGCTGAAATCAAGTTATATAGCAACTATTGATGGATCTTTTAATTCGCCTCTTAAGAAATATACAGATGGTTGGAGCATGATCAGTGACTTAGAAGACAGATTAGAGATCAGCGAAGAAAATATGGAAGAATTCATTAACACCTTAAAAACACTTAATGTTCCTCTGGCCGTAAATGCATTGACAAAAGGTATTAATTATTTTCTTGTAAGTCATATCGTTATCATGCCCATAATATTCATGGTAGTTAATTAAAAACACAATATTGTCAACAATTAACTTGTAGCCTGCCTTATCTAAATTATTTACATGCCTTACATGCTATAAAAATTATAAAATAAACAACTTTGAATAAAATCCACATTATTGCTTTAAAATTATAACGAAGACAAAAAATGAATAGAATATAGTGATTATTGAAAAACAGACATGAATATATAGAATTAGGAATCATCTAATAGGATTTTTGTCAAACTTCCATTCTTTTGTATCATGTCCATGTCATCTATAAACGATCTGGAGAATACAGGCAATGTCTGTTGGAACTTAGTCAAACCATAATTATTATTAGAAACTAACAGCGAAACTATGAATGTTAGTTTCTATTATTTCTACTAGTTTGACTAAACCAGTATTTATTAACCGTCTTACGTAAACAATCTAGTTTTGAATAGTTTTCAACAAAATATTTATTATTAGTGTTTGTGTTGATTGTTATAATATTATTAAGCCATTTGCTAATAATAACATAAAAATAATAGTAATGATGATAATGAGTATGACGAGTATGATAATGATAACTTAGTATTGGTAATAGTGGTGATAGTGTGTGGGTGTTGATGGTGATGTTTAAAGGATGGTTATGATAATGATGATGATGGTGATTATAATAATAATGATGGTGACGATAAAGATAATAATGATGATGATAAAGATAATAATGTAATAATGTAGTGGAGTTGTAATTTGGTGGTTCATATTATATAAAATAATATCACATGATATTTTTAATCACGACTACGGTTCATGGGTTTATAGAACATCATAATATTAATTATGAGTCTATTTTCTAAAATATTTTAGAATATTCACCCATTAAAAACATGAATAATATTAATATTAAGAATGATAGAATAAGTATTGAAGTTTTGCATAGCAAGTGTGTATTAAAATATAGTTACTTTTAATATCATTATTTTAAATAGTTCAAATGAAACAAGAATAGCTGAAATAAAAGATTGTTTGGACATCAGTACATTTTGAAAATGTTAACAATTTAATGTATTTTAATGTATTACCACTATAGGCTCAGGAAATAAACGACGAAATATTGATTCAAGCGACCAACCTGAAAACAAACGTGCACGTACTACTCCAAAATTTGGTGAGACATTAAAAATACATTCCTTCACTACTACATATCACTGTATAAATTTAAAAAGAAAATACCCTAACCGGAATTTGAAAGTGGAAATTTTGCTGACAATGCAGACGCCTTAACCAACAGCCTTAGTTGGGAATTCAAATTTGATTTTTGAAACTATTTCCTCACACTCTATTGCACAGCAATAGTGTTGTGTTATTCATATTTGATAATGGTGTATTAAAATACAACAATTACTGCTTCCTTTCTTCAATTCCTATCTGCAGTGTTTCAATATTCGAGGATGTAGGTCTATAGACAGTGAACATTCATTTAAATGAGAAATTATTGACAAGTAATTATAATTTGTTTGACCGCAAGATTCTAAAAGAATACACTATTAGATTGATCTATTAAAATGCACGTCTAGATTGACAAGAATCTCCAAAAGATCAACTAGAATACTTATTAGACTAACAAAATATCTTAACTATACTAGACAAGTTGTTATTATGTGTCGATTGTTTTGATTAACAGATCTCACTAGAGAACTTGTTGACTCTGCTGGTGGTGATCTTGAATTGGCGAACATCAAATTGATCATACCCGAAGGTGCAATTTCAGAGGGGGAGCAGCTCGTTGAAATTTCACTTGGGCATGTTATAAGAGATGCATATGACATACAGGTTTCTAATAAACTGGAATCAAGAATTTCACCCATAGTTACATGTAGACCATCAGGTATGGTCTTCAAGAAACCTTGTTTACTTTCATTTCCACACAATGCAGTTAACGAGGAATGGTGGAAATTTACTGTTCTTGTAAGAGATAACTCGAGCGGTACTTGGAAAAGAACAGACTGCGATGACCAGCATAATATTTCTGTGCGAAAAGGACGGTGTTATATAGAGACAAAGTATTTCTCTGACTTCACGTTACTTGGATTGATCAGGAATGCATCGTTCTGTAAAAGATCGTTGAACCTGGGATTGTTTGGAAAGCACATTCACCCAGAAGCGTATTTACTTAAAGTAAGAATTTGGAATGGATATGATAACAAGGTAATTACATTTTATAATTATTGCAGTCAGTGGTTTTAATCAAAATAAAATGCACACGTCACACGCAAATACAAACATACATATTTATCGCTCACATTTCACTCTCCTAATGTGATTCCATAACTAGTGCAGTGGAGTGGTTGACATACAGGTTTCTAATAAACTGGAATCAAGAATTTCACCCATAGTTACATGTAGACCATCAGGTATGGTCTTCAAGAAACCTTGTTTACTTTCATTTCCACACAATGCAGTTAACGAGGAATGGTGGAAATTTACTGTTCTTGTAAGAGATAACTCGAGCGGTAGTTGGAAAAGAACAGACTGCGATGACCAGCATAATATTTCTGTGCGAAAAGGACGGTGTTATATAGAGACAAAGTATTTCTCTGACTTCACGTTACTTGGATTGATCAGGAATGCATCGTTCTGTAAAAGATCGTTGAACCTGGGATTGTTTGGAAAGCACATTCACCCAGAAGCGTATTTACTTAAAGTAAGAATTTGGAATGGATATGATAACAAGGTAATTACATTTTATAATTATTGCAGTCAGTGGTTTTAATCAAAATAAAATGCACACGTCACACGCAAATACAAACATACATAATTATCGCTCACATTTCACTCTCCTAATGTGATTCCATAACTAGTGCAGTGGAGTGGTTAAGATGATGCCTTCCACTCCTAAGGTTCTCATGACCGCAGTCTACTCCACTTTCTAAGCCTCATAATAATACTTAGTCTATGTGTAGTGTATTTTGTGTTTATGTTAATCCTGTCAATGGTTTGCAGAGTTGACGTGTGATTAAGTCCACTGTCTGGAAAATTATTTAGTCAAAACAGTTTCTAATCAAATAAGAATACACGCATGCCTACATAAATTATGCAGCATTATAAGCAAATTATATATATATATATTATTCATTATTTCAGCTTGTATTAGAAGATGAAAATAAACTGAATGAGAAAAAACTGGCTGTTTACCCATCGTTGTTTGCAATGTATAAAGATATCGAGGTTATCATAGATAATTTGGACAATGGATTAAAAGTCGAAGGAGATACAAAAGTTGTATGGGTATATTTGTTTAGTTTATTATTTAGCGTTATGACTAGCATATGGTTACCAGTCGATTAAAGATGGTAGGGATGATGATGATTGTGAGGTAGAGGATGATTATGACGTCAGCCTAACATCTTACGCGAATATCCGTTTCAGCTTTATCGTACTGCGTTTTACAAAATAGAGAAAATTTCAAATTTTATACACGACCGGAAGTATCTTTATTAGGTTTATAATAACATTACATTTTAATGTGGATTGTGTCCTTTTTTTCAGAAACTCGAAGCTCCGCTCCTATGGTTTTCAAATCCGTCCCATGAATTTCAGTTAAAAACAGAAAGTACATCGATACAAGACTTACATGCAAAAATATCAACAACACAAGGATCAGGACATATTCATGAGAGACCGTTGCATACTCCTCTAAAAACTGGTAGGTCTTATAGCACAGAATAGACTTAGGCATAAAAGACAGTAGATAGTTTGGCAGTAGAAGGCCTATTAGAACACAGCATTGTTGCGATGGTTAGAGAAGCTTGACCTTAATGATAGGCAAATTCGAATTTAGTCGACATAATACTTGTTTTTATTAATCTTTTTTTTTTTATGTATTTCCATAATTATTGCAAGGTACGGTTATGAGCTATCTGTAATATCTGTCTATGTTTAGAATTGTTTAACCTACAACTCAATTAGCAATTTGGTCTTTTCAAAGCCACAAACTGTTTAATGTAGGTATAACAAATTTTGTTAATTAAAAAAATACAAACAAATATAAAAAAAACAAATTATGAATCATCAGTACCAACTCAGAACTAAAGAGGCAGTCGACTTATTCTTTTATTTCCACCATAGTAAATGTTATGTATTAAAGATAAACAAGAACCCCAACTTATCCTTATAAATATTACTTCCTACGAAATTACATTTTTACATAAAATAATGTTATCCAGAAAAGTGACTATTGCATTTTCTTAACTACGGTACGTACGTCTTCTACTACCTCTATGCCTTAAGAATTTTAAAATGGAAAATAAAATATTCATAAAAGAGAATTAGTTGAATCTTGAATATTTGTGTCGATGTATATTTGGTACAAACAGAACTACTATACATATTTACATGAACACAATTTTACACATTATTAATTTTCTACCAAAATATTATTTTTAAACTTACAGATCATTGACCTGAATCTTTATCTACGAATACACTCCATTCATCCTCAACTTAAACATACTGAAACAAACAGCCGTACCAGATGCAAGATTAGCTAATCAATGTTGTGGATCCAGGAATTTAAAAATAAATTGGCCCACGGAATTTAGTGATGTAGGGTCCAGTATACCCCAGCATCACCATGGTAGGGTACGAACCTCCAGATGGCTGCTAATGGCAATTTCATACTGAAATTTAAACTTGCATACTAATTTTTAAATTTTAGAAATAATTGGATGGGAGGAACACTTCGAGGAAGATTGCTCTTCTTCGAATAGTCCTGTTTGTCAGCATTTTCCTGTTTATTATGTTTCTCTCATACATCTATAAAATTAATATAATTTTTAATAATTAGGTTTGGTTTTATATTTTTGTTTTAATAATATTTATTGAGTTCTGGTTAGGATTTAAAGCGATTTTAAAAGTTTAGGCTGTGTACATAGTCATATTAGTCATTTAGTTTGGCTTCAGATGATTACTGTATATAGTGCCTTGTATGTTTTTGGCAGATTTTTATTAGAACATGACTTTACACTCTCTTAATAGTAGTTTGAATTGTTTAGGTGTTATTTTAAATGTGTAATTTTTTTTTTATGCTGACTGGATTTTTTTTAAAATTTTGTAATATATTTATGGTTAGACTAATTTCACAGTGAATATTTTGTAATAGGTAGTTCAGTTTTGTCCAGTTTAAAATAGCCTAGTTTATCTGAGTGATTTTCTTAATTTTGTTGTGTTTTACGAAAATTTATATCAAAATTTTATCATGATATAATATGATTATTACAAACTTTCATCCGATTTACATTTATAATGTTAATACGTTGCCTTATGTTATAGTAGTAGTATATCAGTCTTTATAGATTTCTTGCGATACACAAGAAGGAAAACATACGAAAGTACTAACAAGACTTATATAGTCTCAGTGGAGTCATTCTGTTGGTGAATTTGGCGGTACATCGGGAGAAAATTCCCCTACTATTTTCCAAAGAGTGTACTCAGTGCGTTCTTCTTGATGTGCACATAGGTCTTTTGTATTCTGGACTAACGTCTCATCCGAATGACGGTGCGCTTTGAAAATGTTTGCCATCCAGCTTAAACACAAGGTGAGCAGTAATGGGAATTGAACCGGTGACCAAAAGATCGTCACAGTTCAGCACACACCGTGGTTACCAACAGCTTAGACGATTGAGCTATGAGCTCTCGTATTACAATCATAATTCGTTATTAAAGCAATAATTAGGTTCGGTTTTATATTTTTGTATTGTTAAGTATTGTGATTTGATTACGTGACGTGAATTTTAGGCCGTGTACATTGTCATATTAGTAATTGAATTTGGCTTTAAATATTACTGTATTGCCTCTTGTATGTTTTTTTTTTTGCAGATTTTGATTAGGTATTCCAATTTTGTCCAGTTTAGAATAGCTTAAATTATCCGAGCAATTTGCATTTTAATTTAGTGGTGTTTTACGAATTGTTTCATCAATATTTTACTCATCATGCATGATTATTACAAACATTTATCAGGTTTTCATTTATAATGTTAATACTATGTTGCATTATGTTATAGTAGTAATATGTCAGTCTTATGAATTTCTTCGATGCGATACACACGAACGATAACTTATGAAAGTACTTACAAGACTTACATAGTTTTAGTGGAGTCTTTCTGTTGGTGAATTTGGCAGTACACCGGGAGAAAATTCCCCTACTCCTTTTCAAGGAGTGTCCTCAGTGCGTTCTTTGATGTGCTCATGGTCCATTTTGTATTCGTAATGACGGTGTAATTTGAAACTTGCATTTTTCTTCTCCACCTAAAACACAAGGGGAACAGCGATGGGAACTGAACCGTGACCAAGAGAACACCACAGTGTAGCACACACACAGTGGTAACCAACGGTTATCATAATTTTTTTTATTAAAGCAATACTTTGGTTCGTGAATTTGACAGTATTGTATATTCAATTAATGTCACAAATGTATGGTTCTGTTTGAAAAGTGTTTACAAGTCTAAACATGTAGTAGGCACCATGCCACACATATGAGGCACTACAGCTGGAGGTAGTTTACCGTCGGAATCATGTTGCAAGTGGTTCGGCCATTGTAGTAGGAACAGTGTGTGTGCGTGTGTGTAAGGGGGGTGGGGTTGGTGCAGTTAAGGTTGAGCGCTAAATTATTTGGCTGTTAAACCGACCTGGTACCCCTATCTACGGATACAGGATTTTAAATTTTCTGAGAGCGTATCCACTCCAGCTCCCACCATGCTTGGGGCTAAGGCGTGAAATGTTTGGAAATATAGCACATTTGGATGCCCGGGAATTGTAGCTGACAAACCTTCAGAGGCTCTGCCCCTCCCTATCCTGCTATGAGACACAAGCTTTAAAGCTAATAGAAACTGTAGTTCATACCCGCCTCAGCCCCACGATGTGGCTGAGGTGAGATTCTGAGGGCCTTGTACTGGTTCGAGAATAGACCTACAATCGGGGCTATTGACGCATAGGTTGACCTATTAGGCAAACAAATATTTATACAGTTTAAAATTACTCTTTTACTGAAGTGATCTATAGTAAAATCATGCCCCACCTCTGAACACCATCCGATGCGAGGCACCATCTAGAAGTCGGGGCCAGAAATATTACATTTAATCATGAAAGGGGATTATTGGTTTTTCCCAGCAGTAGCTGGAAAAGCCATTGTTTTTGTTCTGTTTGTTTTTTTTTTACATATTCCGCCGAGCACTTTTTTGGAAAAACAGACATAGGCCTACAGTAAGTGTACTTTACAATTTATTACTATTTTACTTAAGTAATACAGTACCCTGTCAAATAGCTTTCTGGTATTTCTGAGAGGTCTCGAAACAGAGACCTCGATAACAGAGACCTGAGACCCACGTGGAAACAGAAACCTCGAAAACAGAGACCTGAGACCCACGTAGAAACAGAGACTCACCTAGAATCTCTGTTTTTGAATGCCTCGGTCTCTGTTTTCGAAGGCCTGTGTCTTTGTTTTCGACGGCCTGGGTCTTTGTTCTCCTAATCGATGCTCAAAAAAAAAAAAAAAGAGACGTAATTATACGAAAATGAGATTCATCAAAAAATCGGAAAATCCTGTTAAATTATTGATTAAATATACACACAAAGTAGCCTACCTATTTTGCGATTTCGTGATGAAAATAATGTTTTAATGATTTAATGTTTTTCATCATCATCATCATCATGATGTGGTGGCGGCGGCGGCGGCGGCGGCGGTGGCGGTGGCGGTGGCGGTGGTGGTGGTGGTGGCGGTGGTTTTTTGCAAAATGAAGAAATAGTAAAAATGATCATGATGATGATCATGATGATGATCATGATGATGATGATCATGATGATGATGATGATGATAATAATAATAATAATATTTTCAAAAGCTCCAAAAGCGATACAGGCGCGCCTCAGATAAACCATGCATCCATCACATTTTCGTTCAATTCAGCAAACATGAA
Organism: Anneissia japonica; assembly: GCF_011630105.1. Taxonomy (NCBI): domain Eukaryota; kingdom Metazoa; phylum Echinodermata; class Crinoidea; order Comatulida; family Comatulidae; genus Anneissia; species Anneissia japonica. Next base: position 14,137 of record NW_022729021.1, on the reverse strand, counting down.
AGAAGGAATGTGATTGGCCAATAGTGTGGCCCTTGCGCCAGCTACTCAAAGCGGCGCTTTTATCGAGTTAACGCCGTAATCATTATGACCCTGTTGGCGTAATTCTAAGCCTGTGATTGGTTAAAAGTGAATAGCATGACGGCGTCTTAATTATGATTACGGCGCTTTTATTACGATTACGGCGCTTTCATTACGATTACGGCGCTTCCATTATAATTACGGCGCTTTCATTATGACCCTCTTGGCGTCATCCTAAACCTGTGATTGGTTGAAAATGAATTGCATTACGGCGCTTTTTATGAAGATAACGGCGTTTTCATTGTGATTACGGCGCTGTCATTATGGCCCTGATGGCTACACGCTTTACACTGCATGCTTTTTATGAATGCATTTTCCATGTATTGTTTGGAATATCCGTTCTTTGCCTAAACAGCGCCACACGGCACCGTGAACATTTACATAACAATGATATATTTTTTTAAAATAAACAATCAATAGCTACTGCGCGTCCTTATTAACAAAGACTCCAACGCTAGGGTAAGTTAATTTAGATTTAGGCCACCTAATTTGACCATCTAACAGTGTATATATCAAGGATTTCAATTTCGATTCTGTAATTAATTTGTACAGGCTTACAACATATACTTGTAGTATAATTATAACGTTTAAGCAGTATTAGTATTAGGCTTATGTAGCTTTGAATTAAGCTCATACTGCATTGGGTGCGGCACAGTAGTGCACAAAATCTAATCTATGCTATGTCTACTACTATCAACCTATTATAAAACTACTATGCTGCTGCTGAAGCTGCCACCACTACAAACGATTATACCACCGGGGACCTAACCGATGGGGACACATGGCCCAGCCTTGTCACGGTAAAATCTGTCAGGAACAAATCATATTCGAAGTACCTGGTCGCGAGTGCCATTTTAGCAATCTAGTGGTGACTAATCTAAATTTTATTTTCTACGGTGAGGCCCATCTGTCGGGGGTGCTTGCCCCAAGATCCACTAGACTGGGCTGTGCCAAAGCGTTTAGATTGGTAGGATATTCTCTAGCAGGTAGGACCAATACCAATCTGTCTATGGATAAGACAATTTAAAATTCTATTCTAATTTTTAACTGTACTACAGTACATTATCAGGACATCATATTTAATACAATTGCAACCTTAACATTGTTTAATATTTTGTCAAAAGAAGTACCGGTACTAAAACACTTAATTTTAACTATTTTCTTGCTTTTTGATGATCTTGTATATCTTGTTTGTGTAAAATTATCACAAAACAAAAGTCCGATTGAGGGGGGGGGGGGCGCTAAGTATTTATGTTTGTACCTATAGCCGAAGGCCTGGGAGCTGGGGTTGGGTATGGGAGGAGATGCCCCCTCCTCCCAAAACATGATTTAAAAAATCTTCTAGACTAGTAGATGGCCGGGAATGGCTGAGATGGAAAAATTTGGCCTATTTTTTTTTCTTTTCGGTCCTACTGCCCGACGAGCTTTGGCCGATGGGGGTAGGGATTGACCAGACCGATGACATAATTTCGTATTTTTTTTTCCGATTAGTAATACATTATATAACTATGGCATATGTGAATTACATATATGTAGCTTTCGTAGGCACAAAAAAAATCGATATTGAAAGGCGTCCGGCCTGGCCTAGCCGAGTTTGGCATGAGTAGAGGTGAATGCAGGTAAGGCTATATAACTAACTTGTTTGTTTTATTGTTTTTTACCACACACACATGAAATATAAAATACTCAACGATAAATATTACAATTGGAGGAGTTAATTAGTGGAACTGGCTTGACCCTAAACTTAACGTCTTGCTATCTTAATGCACTATGGCATGGCGAAAGTTAGCCACCCGAGTCAAATCTACCCGGATTCAAGAGAGGGCCTAGCAGCCATGGCCTAGGCCCTCAGGTGAGATTGGCCTAGCTTATATCATGCCTTGTGCCCATACGTATCTTTATTTATACCTGATCGGTTTTAAAACATCCCATTTATTGCTAATATGTTATGAACCATAAGAATACAGTATCTATGTATTCAGTATTTAAAGCAATGGTTCCTCCATTACTCAGGACAGCTGACAGTATGAAGTACGGGCCAGCGGTGAAGCCAGAAATTTGCCGTCATAGGGGCGGAGCCAATAGGCGGGGGGTAAATATATGTTTCATAAAACCCCCCCCAAAAAAGAGGGTCCTGGAAAATTATTGATTCTTAGATGGCGGGAAATAAGTTTTACCGACTTTTGAGGTGTGTCGACTTTTAAGTTCTTCCAAATTTAAAATTCCCCCCTCTCGAAAACGGACAGGTTAATTAAACTTTCTTATTACAGTAAATACACCTAATGAGTAGTTGCATACGTATTCTTTTCCCCATGAATCAATGAACCTCAAACAGAAAGGGGTAGGGGGTCCTCCTGGGAAAATTTTGATTCCTAGATAAATGAAAATATACTTTCCAGACTTCTCATTTTCCCATTGTAACAAACAAAAATAAATAAATAAATAAATAAATAAATTTAAAAAATAAATAAAATAAAATAAAATATAAAAAAAAAAAATAATAATAAATAAATAAGTTTAGCTCATAGTTCCAAAAACGGTAGATCTAGAATTTAGTTATTTTTTTTGCTCAATGGTTTATTTCGCGGCGCGGCATAGTACGATATTTTGTTGACATTAAGCACTTCGGTACAACAGCTTTCTATGTGACTAATGAAGATGCAAAACATGGCTCGTTTATTTAACAGCCAGGCACAATATTTGTTGAAGCGAAGCACTACCGTACAGCTACGCTCTAGTGTTTATATGTGACGTTAACAACTCTTGAAAAATGTCCGTCGAGTACTCCTACTTGGTGGTTTTAAGCTGTTTTTTCGTTGTTAGCCAATATCCAGCATATAAAAGTAGCCTATCGTGTTCGTGACATAATATAGAAACCTTAGTGTATGGTAAATGAGCACATCCATGTCAGAGATTTCATTGGAGATATATAAAGTTACGCCGAGGAGTTAAAATAATTAATTTATAGACGCGGAGGCATTAACAGAATTAATTGCTGCGAAGCAGCCAATTCATATCCCTGACAGCAATTTGACCTCTGAAAGGTCATTGTTTGTCAAAAAACAAGGGCCTAAGACGACTGAAAAGCGGATTTTCCTTCTTTCGTTCTGCCGGGTAAAATCAATTACTTTAGGCGACGTTTGTAGACTAACCTACACGTACCAACGTCCGCATGTCGCGACGCTTCAGTATTACTATTCAGCGTTTTTACTATATTTCTAGGTTTCCTATTTCTACGTTTAATCGGCCCATGTCTCAGCCACAATATTTTGAAGCCAATATTATTTACGAACCCAGTTAAACTTATTTACTAGCCTATTTCGGCGTGCTAATTATTACATTTAGGCGACGCTTGTTGTAGACTGGCATACACGGTACCAACGCTCGTTTTTACTATGTTTCTACGTTGCAATGTTACTCTGTTTATTGTTTTTATATTATTCACATCCACAAATTAAATGCCCACCTATATTATTATCATCATTCTCATTAATATTATTATTGTTATAATTATTTATTTATTACCATTTTTAAAGAGGGTGACCTATCCAGTTCCTGCAGGAATTGATCATTAAGGACCCTCGATAAAACATAGACAATATGTGAAATATTAAATATTCAAGACATAAAAGTTAAATTGCATGTTCAAATTGTAATCCTATTTTTTAAGTCAACAAAACATTTTGTACTAAAACAGGGAGATCTTTAACTTTTTTATTATTTCATCATCCATGTACCTTTGTTTTTATATTAAATTTGGCATCTATATTACAATCAGAAAACTTTAATTTGTATTGTACCATAATTTTATTTTAATAAACACCACAGGGCATTTACTGTTCAAAATGTTTTTAATGGGGAGTGGGTAGATTAAAAAAAAAAAACGGATGTGACATTTCCAACTTTATACACCCCTTACTGTAATAATAGTCTACAATGTATACGGTAATAAAGTTTGATTAGTACTGTACTCCATTTTTGAAAATGTATCGCAAATTGTTGACCCATCTAAATAGACTTTTATGTTTTTTAAATATGTTACGCTTCTATGTTTTTAAATATTTTTGCTAATTTGATTTCTAGACCACAACATTGTATGCGGAAGCGGTAAGGTGTAAACCCGGACTCGTCTCGACAACACTAGGAGTAGTCTAGGCTAGCCTTATCCTAGCCTTGCCTTGAAGGGACGAAGGTCCCAATGAAAAACAACGTCGCTCCTTGATAGCTAACATTGTTTATTTAACATCACAATAATTCATTATTAGACCTACCTATAGTTGTTTTTTGTCAGCCGATACCTCGCATAACTCGTTTACGTCTCGTATCTATTGTCGTGACGTCATGGCTCACACTTGCGATGTCTCGCACTTGTGATCAAATAACACGCTGGCTCGCACTTTGGCAACACTCTTTGGCAGTCAACTCGCCCCTAGAAAACCCGCCCTTAGAAACTTGCCCCATAAAAAAATGTACACTTCCTAGAGCATGCAGTCTTCAAAATAAAAATTGTAACCTTTGGTAATCAACTAAATTTTCCACATACATAGAAATTTTGGAAACTTTATTTAAAAAAACCTAAACCATAATTCACCACTATAGACACTTTTTGACAAAAATGAAAAATTACGACTTTGTTACCCAATGAGAAGTGTTGTAATATAGACAATGGGTCGTGTCTCATATTATTTGTTATATTTTTATTAT
>NW_022729021.1:0-9126 GCF_011630105.1 Anneissia japonica | reverse complement strand
ATATAATAACAAAAATAAAGTAACTAAAATTTATACAATCGGGCATATCCTTATGTTCAGCATAACTTCACAGCTTAATTATCTAGCATAAACAATCAGTAAAAATTATGTAAAAGCTAATTTACAGCGAGCATAATGGGAAGGTTAGAATATACACTTACTTTCCTTTACAGCGACAGTAATTAGACTAACAAAAATAAGGCGGAAATAGATTGGTGTTCATATTACGTCCGCATAAGCAGTATAACATGACATTTTACTGGCAGTTCGTTGGTGGAATTATTCGAACCCTGGGATTGGGAGACCTTGTCTTTGTGCTCAACCTACATGTTTTGTAAAGCTATTCAATGGTTTTACCTTTAATTTCCGTGTAGTATATGTAAACATACAGCTTTAAAAAAAATTTTGGCTGAGTAGAAATAAGGGCTTCTACTTACTACTACTTTATTTTTGTTGGAATCAACATAACAATTTCTCATTACCAAATTCATTTTCATTAATAGCGATCGGTCGTTAATTGCAAACAAAGGAAATATTTATGCACTGTATATTATATGGGCCATAAAATGAGAGTGGAACTTAAATTTATCGACAAACCCAAAATTTTCGCTTAATCGAGAATTCAGGTCTGGAACTTAATTTCTCGATGGTACCCGAATTTTCGTGACACAGGCCCAAGTTCGCTCAGATTGCGGTCGATTTTGACATCTTATCTACCACAATATTCAACCACAACTGACTTGCGCGAAAAAAACCATATTGAGAAATAAATTGTTAAGGAAAATATAGAGTAAATTGTATTCAGTTGAACTATAGTTTTGAATAAAAGTTGTTATACATAGGTTTCCATACATTAACTCTTTACCACTCATAGCCTTTCCGTGCGAACCATAAACATGCAACATCACGCACCACGTTGTAAACGTAATGGAACGGGAAAATACCACGTGATACAAAGATTACGTATGGGCAGATTGGTTGATGACGTATGCTGCGACTTCCTTTTCTACAGTTGAATCCCAGTAAAAATAATTATTACAAGCTCAAGAAAACCATTAGCATTAATTTTACAAGTTTATATTCTAAAAGCATAACACTGTATAACGGTATCATTCTTTCTGTGAACGCCACGTGCGTTTTGTGTCGCGTGAAGCTACTCACGTGACCCTGAGGACCGAAGAAACATAATCGTTTGTTATTGTTATTAGCAAAGCGGGTTGTAAAAAGCAAGTGTCACAAATTGTTTGTGAATGAACCTGATATGAAAATAATTATTATTGCCAAATAAATGCTTGATGACACTATATTCACAATCTGTGTCTATAGACGCCGAACAGTGACAACAACCTTCAGTCTTTACATAGGCCTACAGTACTGCAACAGGTGTGGACTTCCGAAATCGCAAGTCTGGTTTGCACAGAGTGAAGTCGAGCGGCGCTAAATATGGCCCTTGGTCGTTATAATATTATCCTCGCCATAATCATGAAGCAAAATGCTACGCTTAAAAAAAAAAAAAAAAAGTATAAGGACAATAATTGAAATTAGGTTCATGTTTCGCGTGAATTGTGTTTATGCTAGGTTGGGATTACCGTTCCACCATCATATAATGCTATCGCCTCGAACTTCCTGTTAATTCATCGACCCGGCCCGAAAGAGAAATGTGAACGTTCGTAGGGCGGCCCTGGGCCGACTTAAATAATAACTATGTGAACGGAAAATTTGTTTGAGTCGGCCGTATTTAAGGCGTGATTGGGCTTTTAGTTAAACTTTGACAAACTATTATAGAAAGTTTCATTGATACCCATTGAAAATGTTGTAAAGATATTTAGGTCTAGAACCTCAAAAATTGAAATGACCCTCAAATTCACAACATGAACTGGATCGTCCCCACCACATAATAACGTATTCCTTGTAACTTGGTTAAAATTTCCCGAATATTACATTCAGATCAGTTGATCCGTTGTTTTCTTTTTTTTTTTAATCTGGTATTGGACGTTTTTCTTTGAATGGTCTTCAGATCAAAATATAAATGACCCTCAAAATTACACCCTGAATTAACTGGATCGTTCCCTCTGTAAATTGGTGAACTTTCCTGAAAGTTTCATTCAAGTCAATTGATCCGTTTTTGAAATATCTGGTGTAGACTGACTGTCATTAAATCACTTTAATTGGTCCTCACATGCACACCTCATCCTAGATTGACACCAAATATTAGGGGGCACATCCTTGATAAATAGTCTATGCTTCTTCAAAGCATGGAAATGTTCCAAGCAGGGGAAGTGACCAAAGTGCCGGTCAGAAAACCCCAAAAATGATAGGGAAAAAGTATGTAAGAAAAAAAGAAAAAAAATGAGAAAAAAAAAAAACAATGGCTTTTTCCAGCTAATGCTGGGAAAATCCAATAATAATAATAATAATAATAATATTAATAATAATCTCTAACACTTATCAATGAATCTAAATGAAACTTTTCAAAATAATTTTCATGTTTCAGTAAAGGAATTTTTGTGACGATTCTGATAGGGTGTGGATTCAAAGGAAAACGTCTCTGACCAAATATTTCAAAAACTGATCAACTGATCTGAATGATAGTTTCGCGAAGATTTAAACAAGTTACAAGGAAGAAATGAATAAAGTTTGGTGACGATCCAAATTCGGGTGCGAATTTTGAGGATAATTAAAAATGCTAAGGTCCCAGACCCTAATAGCTGTAAAAATGTATTAATGGATCTAAATGAAACTTACCAGAATAGTTTGTTATGTTTCAATGAAGACATTTTTTATTATTGTTTTTATTATTATTATTATTATTATTATTATTATTATTATTATTATACTTCCTGATGCTACTTTTATTGCTATTGTTATTTTCATTTCAGGAATAACTGAAGTATATGCAACCACTTTGTTAAAATATGGCAACAACCAAAGGTAGACAAAATTAAGTTGATTTAAACATGATTTTATTAATGTTAATGTAATTTCCTATGAAAAGATTAAATAAAGTTTATCTATATACTTTTTGAAGTTATTGTGTAAATTTAAATGAAAATATTTAGTATTATTTATATCTAAAAGATAATGTAGGTAACAAAATTTAAAATGTGAAATTACCTGCCTACACCATTGGCACTGTTGAGACAAGCGGTAGTTCACGCATGCGTCTTTAAGGCGTTCTTCCACTGGTAGTCAGGTATAAAAAAAATACCTATTTCATGCATAATATCTAACTAATGTGGACCCATCTTTTAAAAGGTGAACCCATTTTAAACTTAATAATAATAATAATAATAATAATAATAATAATAATAATAATAATAATAATAATAATAAAAATAATAACGTATTTATATAGCACCTAACAGATTACAGATCCCTCTAGGCGCTTTACAATTCTTAATTTAATTTAATTTAATTTATTTTAATATAGACCACTTTAAAAGTTTGGATCCATTTTACACCTAAAATATAACTAATGTGGACCCACATTTTGAAAATTGGACCCATTAAAAAGATTACATAATTTATACATAAAATCTAAATAATGTGAACCTATCTTTTAAAATGTGGATCCATCTCATGCGTAGAAACTTATACATTTTTGGGACCCATTTTACACATAAAATATAACTAGTGTGGACCAACCTTTTAAAAAAATGGACTCATTATAAAACTTTACGTATTATGTGCCTAAATTCTAACTTTTTAATTCCATCTTTTGAAATGTTGACCAATTTCCAGCTTTTTTACCTCCTTTTCCCTTTGTATAAAACTAAATAATGTGCACCGTTTTAAAATATGGGACCCGTTTTAGCAATTAAATGAACACACATTTTAAAAAGTAAAGCAATTGAACAAGTTTTACCTAATTTATGTATTAATGTAATTAATTTTTGCTCTGTAATTATAAAGAAATGTGAAGACATATTAAGCGGAATAGCCCCATAGGTGACCAGTGCTACCGGCTGCTACCGGTCTTAAAACTAACTATTTAGTATTCTTACATTGATGCAAACACAATTGTAAAATGCAAATGGAATCAACATTCACTTTCTTCTTTTATAGGAATATCTAAGGAAAAATTCAAACTTCTTAAATCGGATGTGTCACAATGGTATGACGACAACAGATGTCTTCCTATGTTGAAAGTATTGTACAGAGATCTCGTGAACTTAAGTGAACTACCTAAAATTACAGATACGAAGGGCTTGCTGGATTATTTGGATACTAATGGTTATCTGCGTCAGACAGATCTTAGTATTATATATGACACCATCAACATGACTGGAAAGTATGGTCTTCAATATAAGATTAAAGAAAACCTAGAAACATTTCCTGATGTTAAGGAAATACAAATTTCTTCAACATTTAAGGACCACAGAAAGAGGCTAATGAAATTTGGCATGCGCCTTACTCCAAACGATGTGAAAAGGATAGATGGATTGATTAATACACCTAATCGTAATTATCCCGACAGCTGGAGCATGATCACTCATCTGGAAGATAAGAAAATAATAACTACTTTTGGTAGGCCTATCACTTAATCGAAATAGATAGACATATCCGTGTCAAAGGGTATAATTATTGTTTAATAATGGCTATATAAAATTCAATTGACTAACTATAATTTTTTGAAATTAGGGAAAACAGTAATCCTATGTATTTAGATAATATTAAACCTGTCTCTTATACACATCTCGGTAATATAGGCCTACATATTTAAGGGGACACTTTTTTTGTAACACAACAATTACAATAACTCAAAATAATAATGTATTCAGTTTATATTTTAAACTATAACTTAACATAAAACCAGATTTTTTTTTAATTTCTCATGATCCTTAACATAGACATCGGTAGGCCTATAGGCTTGTGTCCTTGGAAAAGGCACTTTACTAGTACGTTCGCCTCTCTCCACCCAGGAGTATATGGGTATGTGGTAGGATCATGTGGCATTGCAAGTATTAGTCTGTGTCGTCATTAAATTACATGCATGACTAGGAATACTCCCCTGGGAGTGGAGAAGGTTGCACTTTGTGCTGGTTCGATTATGGATCCGTTGACCAGGGGTAATAATAACAACATCGCCAGCGCCTTGTATCACTTTTCAAAAGGCGCGGTATAAATCTCTATATTATTATTTTTCATTATTATTATTATTATTATTATTATTATTATTATTAATATAAAAAATAATAATAATTATATTAATAATAATAACAATAATAATAATAATTATTATTATTGTTATTATTATTATAACAATAATATTAATAATAATAATACATTATTATTATTATAAATATTATTATTATTAGGCCTAATACATGTGTCATTTTGTATAATTTTTTTTTACCAATAGATAACGGAATTAATTTGTGTGTTCTTGTGTTATACGTTCATATAGAATTATAATTATAATTATTAGAATTATAAATGCTAAAGTTATATTTCAATTATAAATAAATCAATTAAAGAATAGGAGGTAAAAAGGCATTACTTCAGCAGTTAAGTGAAAGGACCCATGGTATAAAAGGTTCCTTTTACATTGAATTTTATCTATATTTTATGACTCCTAATATTTTTTGTCTTATGCTAGACTTACATTCACACTCAGTTCGCAAGCGAACAACTGGAACGGAATCCCAAGACGAAGAGCCTAAAGAAAAAAGCAGACGTGTTGCACCTATTCCAACGTCTGGTAACACTTACTTATTGGATTTCGCCTTTAGAATTATTGCTTTTTGGGTTTAAAATTATTGCTTTTTGGGGGCTGGGGGCGCAGTTTGAAAATGTTGCTATAATTTTCGCCGACTGCCTGCCAGCATTATTTGTTTAAATTATGACTTAATTGATTATATAACATTGTATTACTCTGATGATAAAGGCCTATTGCTTTGAAATGAATTAATTGTAGATTATAACAAATCGACTAAAGTTAGTATACCATTTATCTTTCAGAAATCGGCGAAAGTAGTTCCCAAAATGTAAGTGATTTTTTTGTTTTTGTTAATTTGTTTATTTCTCCTCTTTCGTCTCAATATAATCTATTGTACAATGTATTTTGTTTTTATAATAATGCAAATGCAAGTCGTAATCTGAGTCTGAAATGTCTAAGAAATGGGGAGAAATTATTAGTCGCCGTAATTTACATCCAAAACTAAGAGTGTAGGGCCTATCGCATTTAATTTCCGCTGGATTGATATTTTAACTATAAACTACAATTATTTTAACGCAATCCTAATACTTACTGCAGCTGTATTATTACTTTATAGACTAGATATCAAACACTTACTAGAAAAAAATAAGAAACGTTAATTGTTTAGGCCTATTCATTTTTATGATTGTTTTGTAGAAGAAGGGGTATATAATGGTAAGCTACTCCTGGAACAACAAAAAGTAAGTTACCTACATTATAATAATGGTATATACAATTATATTACTAATTTGTGATGATGATGATGATGATGATGATGCGATGATGATGATGATGATGGTGGTGGTGGTGATGATGATGATGATGATGATGATGATGACGATGATGATGATGATGATGATGATGATGATGATGATGATGATGATGATGATGATGTAGAGAACCGTAAGGATAATGACGACAATAACATGACGATGTTGAAAAAAAATTATTGTCGATGTAACAAATGGTCTGGCACAGCGGAAACGGTTTGGTTAACCTCGAGGTCGGGGTTTCAATCCCTCGCTATACATTTCGTTTGTGTCCTTGAGAAGGCATTTTATGCATTGCTTCTCTCTACCCAGGCGTATAAATGCATAAACATTTAAGCACGTGGACCCAATGACCAGGGAAATGAAACGCTTTGTATTTACAAAGAAAAGGCGCTATAAAACTAATATATATAATAAATAAATACAACATAATAGGCCTATAAAAACATCAACATGCAAATTTGAAACGAAAACAATTAATTTGTGATCGTCAATTAGCACAAAACAGCACTGTAAGAAGCGTTGTATAGACATAAACCGATTTTAAATCTGTTTTTATTTATTTTATAAAGTATACCATATATTATTCGATCTTGTAGAAAAACGTATGATGCCTAGTACTTCAAAATCAGAAATATTTTTATATTAGTCGTAGATCATAGTTATCCGACAGAGAGTTTATCTTATCAAATTCATTTTGCTGTTAAATTTCTAACTAAATAAAGGTTCTTAAGACAAGACAAGCACATGTCAACTTATACTTCTGGACTCGTATTATAGACTGATTGGCCGTAGTGAAACAAGGACCTCTAACTCTAAGGTGTCATTTGTCATTGTCAATGTCATTGTTCTAGTTTTAATTTCTATTTATGGAATTGTGCCTAAATACTTATATTTCGTAATCTACGAACAGGCGGTGCACTGCCCCATCTCTTAACGTCGTTTTCGTTCATTTGTGTAGTACAGAAGACCATACCTTACCTTACATTACCTTACCTTACCGCTCCTTTTTCCTAACTGTGGAGATTGAGGCTTTGTTGAGTAAAGTTTTTCCATTTCTTCCTGTCTCTGGCCACTGCTGAAGCTTCACCCCAGCTTCTCCATCCAAATTCATTTCTTTCTTTTTCGGTTGTTCTTCTCCAGATTTGGCCTTCCTCTTATTCTTCTGCCTTCTGGGGTCCACATGATAGCATGTCTGGCATAGTTACCATTTTCTTTTCGAAGGAGGTGGCCAATCCATCGCTATCTCCTCTCAGAATACAGTACCTATCGAAATTGTACCAAGAAAGTCCAACAGTCAAGACCAACTTAAAACATGTATAGGCAGATTTTCTCCGGTCTTATTTCACATAGGCCTAACTAAAATATGAGCCGTTTATTTTTAGTTCATTTCAATAAGAAAATTAATAATGAATACAAAACTCGTTTGAACTGTTAGAATATTTTAAACACACAACTACTTATCAACATACCCACTGAAATAATAATTTAAATAGATTTTATATGGTTTTGTAAAAATCGATAATAGTCAAATGATGGCAGTGACGTAGTCGTTTTTCTTTCTTGTGCTGTTATTGGTATTCATTATATAATTTGTAATTATATATAATTTTAAAGCGTCGTATACAGGATAAGCCAACGTTTGGAAAATGATTACAAGATATGGATTGATAAAACGAAGTTGGTAGGGCATATTGACGAAGCCATGGCTAAGGCTGTTAAGGAAGTTGACCTTGTTTTAGTCTGTTTATCAAAGAAGTACGAAGAGAGTGATAACTGCAAAGCAGGTAATGGTCTTTACAATAAAATTTAAATTCGAGAATTGATAATGTAACTTATCTATTTGTTTATATTGTGTTTGCAGTGTTATGCGGCAAACGTGATTTGAATAATATTAACTATTTCCGAGCTGCCTCTGTACTGGGATGAGTTGAGGTAAAGGCAATAAATAATGCGGAATATAGTGAGGGTAATTAAAGACTGCAAAAATCCGGCCAAATGCTGTAAGATAGATATTGATAAATCGGGTACCGTATATATATTATAAACAGTTGAAAAAACACAGACATTCCCACAGTATGCCGACTGCATAGATATAGCTTATAAACAAACAGTATATTGTCAATAATAGAATCAGAATATAAATTAACAGATAATGGAATAATGCTACATGATAAAACAGAGCATTAAGTGAGTCGCAGTGTATAGAAGTATAAAACATGCAAATATATATATATATATATATATATATATATATATAATAACATAGTAATATATAATAACACACAAATAAACATATAAATATGTAAACATGTAATATGTAATATATATATATATTGTGACATTTGTCATTGTGATTCTCAGAGGTTCGTTGCATTAAAGAATTTAAGAAAGCTTCTCTTCCACTAAAGATGGAAAAATACGATGTAGATAGCTGGGTTGCAGCCACTTTCGGCCGAGAGCTATATGTAGATTTTTCAGATGAGTCGAAGTTCGATGAATCGTTTAAAGATTTGCTGACACGTCTTGATTTAAAGTTTGCAAGCATGGTAATAATATTATCTTTTACATGACATAAGTCAAACTTCAAGCTTAAAACTCATATTTAAGCCCTACTTTCTTACTTTTAATGTTTTAGAGCTATTAATATTGTATTGA
>NW_022729020.1:0-604 GCF_011630105.1 Anneissia japonica | reverse complement strand
GTATGTATAATATTGTATTGGGATTATATTGTACCTTGATAACAATAAAATTATTTTTACATTAAAAACATTTTTTAACACAGTTTTTAACCACCTTAATGGACGCCATCTTGGAATTTATCATGATGACGTCATCATTCCGATCAAATTTTTAAATGAGAGTGATGAGCAACTATTTAGCCAAGTTGTTGTTACATTTCATATCCACAGTATATGTAAAAGTGACCAAAAACATAAATTTATTTCCCCTACCCCCATCTTAAATAGTGTATTTTAGGTCAAAATTTCAAAGTGCTGTAAAAAAAATTGCCCAAGCCCTAGGCATGAGGATTTTTTCTGAGACACTATAGGGAATGCTGATTCAGAAAAACCAAAAATTAATTTTCCTTTACTTTTTTCCCGCTAAAGTCCAGGGCCGGCGGAACGTTTTTCAAAGTGGGGAGGGGGCCAACTTATAAGAAGGCGCGTAACAGGGGTCTTGGGTTGGGGGGGGGCAAAGGTAATAATTTTCCCGGTTAGTAATTTATGACTTGGTGTGATACCCCCTCCCCATATAGAAAACAATACGACATAGGGCTTATTTTATTATTAATATAGGCCACAC
>NW_022729019.1:0-1319 GCF_011630105.1 Anneissia japonica | reverse complement strand
AAGATTCAGTTATCGGATTTTGAAAAATCTGATGAGTCGTTTCACTTTGTTCAAAGTTTTGGTGTGGGCGAAATTTCAACCGACGACGAACCCTTTTGAAATGGACATGTGGAAGATAATAAGTATCGAAGAAGATGATGGTCAAAGTTGGGACGTTATCCGATGTTAATGAAACAAAAAAAGAAAAAAAATGTAACCTTCCATAATAAATAAATAAAAAACGAAAGAAGTTTTAAATTGTTGTCTTTAGTTTTTTATTGTGTTACTTTTATATCTTTTCTATTTTATTTTGTTATGGATGACATAAATATATATTATTTGTGCCTACTCGCACCCAAAGAAATGAGCCAGCGTACATACATTGAATCAGTGTATATTATCGTGTACAAGTTGATAACGACCACGGACGGAGACCGACTACGCTGGCAAAGAAATCGATCGACGGCATGACGGTGTCCTTTCGCCTGCTCGCGTCCGCGACCACCGACCACGACTGCCAGTCCGACGTACGCCGTCGTGCAGGATCGCGACGACAGCCAGTCCGGCGTACGTGACGACGAATGTTAGTCCGGCGGACGTGACAGCGACGGCCAGTCTGGTGTCACGTACGCCGTCCGCCGACTCGAGAAGACGACGGCTGCAAACAACGACGGCCAGTCCGGCGTCCGGCGTACGTGACAAGGACAGCCAGTCTGATGTCACGTACGCCGTCCGCCGGCTCGAGAAGACGACGGCTGCAAACAACGACGGCCTGTCCGGCGTACGTGACAAGGACAGCCAGTCTGGTGTCACGTACGCCATCCGCCGGCTCGCAACGACGACCAGTCCGGCGTCCGGCGTACGTGACAAGGACAGCCAGTCCGGTGTCACGTACGCCGTCCGCCGACTCTCAGCGACGAACAGGACGGCCAGTCCGGCGTCCGTGACAGCGACTCCTAGTCCGGTGTCACGAACGCCGTCCACCGACTCGCAGCGACGACCGGGACGGCCAGTCCGGCGTCCGGCGTACGCCGGCTCGCAACGGCGGACGCCGGATGCCGGCGTTCCGGTCTACCGATTTTGGCGCCAAGTAGTTGGCCAATCGGCATCGAGAATTTGGATGGCGTGATTTGTCCGACCAATCAAAGTCCAGAGTTAGCGTGGCACGATGCACCGAAATGTATAAATGGGAGTCGGTGTTAGAAAATCTTTCATTCCTTACGCAAGTTTCACGGAGGACGGTCGAAGTCGCTGTCGGATGGAGAACGGAGGAAATGTGTCGTGCGGATGCTGGAGGCCTCGAAGAGCAACGAATGTAAAGCTGTAAACAGCGTCTAGGG
>NW_022729018.1:0-1794 GCF_011630105.1 Anneissia japonica | reverse complement strand
ATACATATAGGCCTCTATATACATACACGTACATATACACACAACACATACACACATACATACATATATGTATTGTTGCTAAGTGAGAATGACATTTTTTAAGGACATAAATATGCACACTATAACATTTTATGTTACGGCGAAACACAGACTGCAGCTATAAACCTAAATTACATTTATATAATAGATTCTGTTGGTATAGGCCTAATTTGTTTAATAAAATAATGTTTCTTCATTCTTTAATACTATTTAGGTAGACTTTTCCATAAATAAACCCCTTTATTTGTCAAGCACATTGATTTTAGTGTTGTTTCCGCTGTCGGGTAGCATAGGCCTAATCACGGTATATTTTTCCCATAGTTGGCTTAAAATACCCCTGAATAATAGGTAGAAGTAATTTTTTGTGTGCTTTATACAGCAGTGTTCAGCCCAATAAGACCGAAACTATTTAAAGTTTCAAACCAATAAAGAATAGGTTAGTGTGGCATAAAATATCTGCTTTTGCTACCGATACTGTTCAAAGAACTGTTCTGATGGAACATCTTCAGCTGTGTTTTTGATTTCCAAAATGTATGATCCAAGAGAAATTTCATAAAATTAAAAACCAATGAATGACAGTCTATCTCGTCTAACAGTCAGGCTTATCAGATATGGGCTCTTTGTAGTTCCACGGTAGTTGTTTATTTTTACGTAACAATATATCAATATTTATTGTATAATAGGCCTAAGTACTTTTAAAGCTCTTTGTAAACATAGGCCTAATGAATTATTTGTATGATATGCATTGTCATAGGTTTATTCGCAAAAATAATGCATTTGTATGAAAACCTAGATCAAAACGATGTATACTGCCACGCGAATATTATACATTTTAAAAAATATTTAAGTAAAGGAATAATGACAATATTTGTAAGTTTCTATAAGTAATTAGCTTTCTACTAAAATTATAGCGAAAAAACACTAATTGATTGATATGTATTTAAAATTAAAATACTATTATAGGCCTATAAATTTTCGTAGGGCCCTGTGATCTTTTTAATCTACCAGATTTATTGCGTCTTTATTTATTTCATAAAGTGATTTTCCGATTTGTGGATTATTCAATCTTGGGTACTGATATTTATGAGAGTTATTGTAGAAGCCCTATATAAAAGGACACTTTCGGGACACTAGCGATGAACACCGCCACTGATAGGCTTCATAAACAATAAAATATAAATATACAGGTATATATCATATCTACAATAAACATAAAAACAGCATATACAAAAAAAAAACAAAAAAACAATAATTCCATCACAAAATCATGCCTAATGATAAAATGAAGATCGTGCTGTCTCTTCAAGAGGGAAATGCATGATCTTCGATTTAAATGTAACAAGATAAAGCTGAAAAATATCAATATCATCACTATTATTTAGGTTTAATAACAAAAATATATAATCTATGAAAAATTATTACCCGCCTTGCAACTGACACACGGCTAAACGGAACATACGCAGTAAATTTCTGTCCGTGCGCAACCCGATATATTGAAATTAAATAAATAAATAAGTGAACAATCATAAACAGAATTTAAATTATTATATAAAAGTACTATAGCAAACTCTGTCCGGCGATTACTAATAGGGCCCTATAATAGAATCCGATCGAAATAGGAAAATTAGACATCATGTGATAAGAATCTCAGAGGCTTCCTCTTTTAACAACATCGATGCGATAGGTCTACTTATGGAACGCCATCGCTGCCTTCGGTAACAGCTTACCATTCGGCGCATTTACATTCGGCCCTTT
>NW_022729017.1:0-4294 GCF_011630105.1 Anneissia japonica | reverse complement strand
TTCAAACAGGTCATTCCATTCATAGAAGACTTTATTTGGAGAAAATGTAAAGTGTAATTATTTATCAAAATGATATATTTTATATATGTATATATATATATATATTTATATATATATATATATATATATATATTTATATTTACATTATGCGTAAGTATGTATTTAGTAAAATTAATAAAATTTAACAAAAATATGGAAGAAGCATAGGAAGAAAGAAGAATAGGAAAGAAATTTGGAGTGGCTGAAATATTTACCGAAAATAAAAATTTATAATTTTGTTATATTGCATTACGTCTTTGTAAAAATTGTTTGGCACTAATTATCAGACTTCAAGGTGCCAGCAGCCTACACGTTCCATATATTCGACTTCGAACACAAGACCTTGTGTGCTTTCGAAGATTTGTTTATATAAAAAAAGGTTTATTAATATTAGCAAAGCTTTTAGTAATGCTTAATAGAGTTAGAAATTTCTATTATTAAAGAATATGAAAAAGTATGTATTTAATATTGTGACCTAATATAAAGTTAACCAGAAAAAATCTTAACCTGAATACTAGTATAAGTTGAAACGTTTTCTATTTGAAATGTCTAAGCGGGTGGATTCGCAAATCATGTGTCATTCATTCAATGGGCTATTAATAAGCAGAACACAGAGGGCGGTAGGCATGTTCTGACATAAATCACTTTCCTCGTTTTTGAAGCAAACGCTTTTTGACTCATTTTATCATTAGAGTTTAGACCAGTAGCGAAAATTAATTGGAATGTGTCTGTGAGCACATGCCATATGAATAACCATTTTAGAAACCCCGGAGAGAAATTGTACATTATTTATAAGTTGTTTGTACAGAATGAATCGTTAAAGACATTTCATTTTATAATTTTAAGTTAATTTCAATTTTTTGATCAGGTCGATAGTTTTATTTTGTCATTTATATTTTGAAAGGTGCTATTTTAAAAGAAATAACCGATCAAAGGTAAAGTGCCTTCACTGAAAATCTACAATTAATTATTAATATCAGTTCTGTATTAGAACGTCAAGTACTCATAGCAAGTCGGTGGAATTCCGCATATCTACATCACTTAATCCAGGTTATATCAAATTTAGTTGTATACATGGCACATACCTGCCGCTTCATACACTCTTGTACAAAAAAAAAGTTTATTGAAAGTGTCGCGTTATAATCATCATGTTTTTGAATATACCCAAAACAAACCGAAATATAAATCCTTAAATTGTAAACTATTAACATGATAGTTAATTTTCTAATACACCCTCCTTCACACTGAACTAGTTCGCACTTCGTTCTGGAGAACGGGGACGAACGGGATATGAATGGAATGGACGTAGTAGAGACCCAATACAATCTTAGTACGAACGGTATGAACGGGCAAGGTCAGGAATGGTGGTCCAGAACGTCAACCATGTTTAAAATTCGATCGCGTTCTACCCGTTCAAAAATAGGACAGAGTAAGGTCGTATTTCGAACGAGATTGCCGTACTGAAAACGGAATTGCCGTACTGCAAACACGGAACGAACGGGTCAAAAACGAGCTGAACTCGTGTGAACGGGGGGAAAATAGGAGTACGATCCAACACAGATGCTGTTACGTTCCACCCGTCCTGCCCGTTCTCAGGCAGACCTAACTACATTCCATTACGTCTTCACTGTGTTCTTAAGCCGTGTTAATCAGTTTATACGTTTGTGGCAGATCAATGATGCTCCCTCATTTGGAAATCAACTCTCTGGCTGAATTGTTATTGTTATATTATTTTACCATGGTGTGTCAGTGTTTTTTACCCTTTTTCTTGCCCTGTTGAATTTCTGATTCTGCTTCATCCTTTTCAGAATGAGGTGATGATGGTACCTCACTCTATAGAGCTTCCTCCTCTTTGTCTTTATCAGCAGCAGGAGTAGATGGCCAGCATCGTCATCAGTAGAAAAATCATAAATGTATTTCTTTGAGGTTCCTCTCCCTTGCTTCTGTTTCCTTGGCATGTTTACTATAGCAAGTACTGAATCGAAATGAGAACGGGCTATATATGGGTCGTATTACAGCAGATCGGACTGGAACATGACCCAGATGCGTTCTGAACGTGTTAAAGACTGCCTGAAACGCAGTACAAACGGGCAAGACTGAGCATATAAGCGTATATGTATATAAATGCATACATACACACATATGCACATATATACATATATTATATATATATGTGTATATATATGTATATATATATACATATATTATATATATATATATGTGTATATATACTACTGTACCACCAGATTATTACATTATTTATCTTGTATTTAACATTCTAAGATTGGGCTACTTGATACCTAGTTTTGCTTATTTCATCCCAGCTCTCTTATACACATCTAGATGTGTATAAGAGACAGGTATTTACCTTTCTTTGATGATTATTATATAATTTAACAGTGTTAACGGCTATCTTGATTTATATATATATATATATATATATATATATATGTATGTATGTATGCTTTCTACTTGGCTTGAACTTTTTCTAACAATCACACGAGTAGTAACAATAATATAGGCCTTCGCCTGACCATCGTATTCTTGCTGATGGGCGAACAATTAATGCTCGTATATGACAATAAATGCCATCTGGAAAGTGTGATACATTTATACGTTAAAATACTCTTCATGCATGGAGGCATAGTATCTAATTCATCGACGAATCAAATACATCGTAGTAAAGCGTTAGGGTGGTATATTAAACTTTCTGCAGCAAGATTCTCGGCAACAAATTCCAACCAATCACAGAACAGAAAAAAAAAATTACTGCAGCGAGTTTAAGTTACCGCTCCGAGTTTAGCGCCCTCCATGCATATTTTGAAGAGCTTCGGGGTACCTTGTCGCATAGTCGACGAGCGTGAGAATGTAACGATTACCTCGATCCGTCACTGGAGATATCGGCCCAACTAGATCAACTGCTAACTATATTCGGAACGGGGTGTCTATCAGTGGCATCTGACCTAATGGTGCCCTGGTGATGCTCCCTTTTGACACAGTCCGCTGACATACATCGCAAGATACACGGTACCGATGAACGTCTCCGTAAATACCTGGCCAAACAAACTTAGATAAAACTCTCTCAGTATTACGTTTAGAACCCATTTGCCCCGCCATTGGAGAGTCGTGGGCCACCCGAATAACATAGTTTCTAAATTCCTTGGGGACAACTAACTCTTTGTACATTATGTCCATGGTCTACCTTTGGTGAACTAAACTCACTGTACAACAAACCATTTTTTATCTTGTATCGAACTTCACTCCCTTTTTTTAATTAATCGTATCTCACCTTTATCGGCTAACTTCTAAAACTTCTGTAGAGTTTCATCGTCCTTTTGAGCCTGCAACATTTCCTTACGGGATGCGGCTACATCACACATCGAAATATCCAAAACCCTCAACCCTTTAATTCCTGACTACCTTTCTTCTTTTGACCCCTGGTCTCTACAGACTGGGCTTCGTTTAAGTTTACCTTCATTAGGTTGTCTTCTGACAGGCTAATGTCAGACTTGATGGGCTCAGATTGTTCCCTCTTGCTTGAATTAACATCTGGAGAGATTACTTCGACTGCTCTACTCACCGCATCGTCAATTCCGTCAGAGTGCAAACTATCTCCTCCGTCCCAAGCTAGAACAGGTTCGTGGGCCGGCCTTGCTGCCTCAATGTTTCCGATGACGACATCATAAACAGGGTTTTTCATACACAAAGTGTTAACAGTTCCTGAAAAAATGGTGTGTTTAGTCGAACTCCAGTTACAGGATACTTACGAACGGTACCATCCATCAATATGCAACACTCGTCGATTCTTCCCAGCATCTGGGAATCATCGACTAAGCTACGCCTAACAACTACTGTACTACAACCAGTATCACGCATCACGCTAGTCGTTCCCAATATACCCTTTGGTAACCGGCATAGTGTTGTTTACCGTACATGCTGCACTAACTATGGGCAAACTATGACCACACTTTAACGTCACGTCTGTACCTACGATATCGCCACATTCGCACTTGGCGCCTGGTTTCGCCTGTAGACAAGCCATACCGGTTTCTCTTGCTCCATCTCCATATATTTGGTTACTAACGATTAAGTTTGCACCTTTTTTTTAGTAATCGTTTGGGCACTATTCGGTTTTGAACGACAATCTCGTACAATATGCCCTTGTCTCCCACACCCGTAACATCTACGCCCTACCTTAAGCTCATGACTTAATCGCTCTTTACTTAATCGGGGTGCTCCACTAGGGCTAGGAATG
>NW_022729016.1:0-830 GCF_011630105.1 Anneissia japonica | reverse complement strand
CAATTATCACCACTCGGAATATGGCGATGCTTTCTCTACGATTCTCTTTTATACTACCATTGAGCAAAAGTACCCATTTCGTCATGGGGTTTGTCGGCGCACGCATTCGCATCCGCCAACGTCATCGTGACCGCAGCTCCCCAACAGTTGATCGAGACCGCCGGCGTGATGACGTCATCGTGTCACCCTCTTTGGATTTGGAATCGGCCGTGCAACCTGCATCGATGGAAGCTGCTGCGGAACCGGCTGCGGGACTTGCAGCGATGGAAACTGCTGCGGAACCAAATGCAATAATCGACGTGAAGGGGAGTCTAAACAAACTTATAGACCTTTGCGGAGAAAACCTGCCTTATTCCCAGGCCTTCGGGAAGATGATAGAATTCCTGACGAGAAGAAAAGCGAGGCCCTACGAGATGCCGACACTTCTCTTTTGCCGAGACGAGGAGAGCGGATCGCCGTACGTCGTGGTGTCCACGGTTCTGGAAGCGTTGAAACTCAACAACGCTTACGTCGAAAACAGCTTGATGAGGACGTTCGGCCAAAGGAACAGGATGAAGCGGATGGAGGACGGGAAGGCAGGACGCAGAAATCGGCGTGAAATCGCAAAACAGACATTTCGATCTTCCGACGCCCATAGTGACATGCAATAACCAAGAGAACGGACAGATCAGGTTGCGCTGGCTCATGTCGACGGCGTGCGTCTACCGCGCCGACGGCGAACCGGCACCCTGCGGCGTCCGCCTTCGAAAGGAGGACGGCTCCGTAGTCACCGTCGCGCTGATGCCTTTCTCGGTGGTGAAGCTTTGCGACAAGTTCGACGTCGAGGAGGA
>NW_022729015.1:0-913 GCF_011630105.1 Anneissia japonica | reverse complement strand
AGAAGAATTTATTCAATTATATCCAGGAAAATGTGACATTATTCGAGTATAGTATATTTGACTTCAATAACATTCACCCTGACACAGCCAACTTCGACATCGGTCGCTGCTTTGACGGCGAAGACAAAGCAAGACTTCAGTTTTATTTTGAAGGTATTTTATTTTGAAGGTATATAAATAAACTCAGCTTACATTAATCTAATTTGTAAATGTTTCTAAAAGATAAATATTTACACGTTGCAATAGTCTTGTATAACGAATAATGTACATAATAATTTCATCGTCAGTCAGTTTTTTTTCAATTGCGTATTTACACTCGAGAATAAACCAAGGTATATAATAGATAAGTCCTATCTAGTATAGTATAAGCCACTGTTACTCTGAACACTGTAGTGGTCGTAACGTAAGATGAAAATGTGTGTTTTGAAGTTAAAAAATGATTCTGAAAGTTTTTGAGAATGGCAGTAAAATATTCTTACAATTAACGAAAAAGAAATAATAATTATTGTTTATCATTATCATTTTTCTCAAAGAAAAGTATGAGAGCGTATCATCGAATTTACAAGAATTCATATCGCTCACGCAACTCACAATTGCACAAGCAGCAAAGATTTCACCAATCAGAGTCCAGGATTTGCAGGTTTGTAGGTCTTACGCAGTAGAACCAGCGTTATTATTACTACAGTTCGCCATCCAATTCGAGACGACTTTACGAACCCAAAAATGTGGAGTGCTGTCAGGCTTCGGTTTCAACTTAGCAAGTTGTTAGCTTTGTGTTGAAAAATTGACGATTTTTTTTAATTTTTTTTTTTTTTTTTTGGTTCATTGTAAAAGTGGTTTCGAATTAGAGGGAATAAGAGGGGTATGGTATCGGATTGGAAGGTGCACTGCAATAATAATATTATTTTTATAA
>NW_022729014.1:0-539 GCF_011630105.1 Anneissia japonica | reverse complement strand
ATTTAATAGACCAATGGGATAAACCCATTTTGTTAATAATAATGTACAATTTAAATGCAACAGAATAGGAAAATCTGATCCGAACGAAAAGGAAACATTGCCTCCACCAGGACTCAAACTCAGCACCTTTTTCTTAACGTGCGAAGGTCTTACCAACTCAACCACAGAGACCTGTGGCCGAGATACATATTTATATATTACAACATTATTATTATTCTATCTTTTAACTAGTATTTTATTTATATACTACTACACAGCAAAGTATTTTAATTTATATATAGCATAGTCTATATACTTATATACATACTGTATATAAGGTATTTCACTAGTAGAATCTTGCCACTGTTCTGATTATTTAATAACAATCTGAGAAGATGTATTATTAAGATGTCATACAATATTGACCTTAAATGACCTATTTATGACCATAATTATCTAACCATGTTACCATTTTTTTTTTTAAGTTTTGTGGGGGTAACCCACAGGTTTTTCATCATTTTTAATTTAAATAAACACATACTGTACCAGGGTATACAATA
>NW_022729013.1:0-669 GCF_011630105.1 Anneissia japonica | reverse complement strand
ACAAACTGCTTAGTTCCATGCATGGATACAGTAAATTTGGATTAAATTTCCAGCCTTTGCAACATCATGTCTTTGGCACAAGGCACGGTCCAAGCCATCGATTCATCAGGTTGCTCACTCTACTCACAACTTAAAGTGTGTCCTCATTCAACAGCTAATTTAAGGCTCTGTTGCATTTAAATTTAAATGATCAATGTTGTCATTTTTCATTCATTACAAACATGAAACCCCTGCATGGCTATTAAAGATAAATGCAGTTCATTTAAGGTACTTAAACTGAAGGCAAAGTTAGCCTCTTCAAGTTATGGAAGCAGGTTAATGGATTGTGACCCAAGATTAATTGCTACAAATGGATGAACTAACCAATTCATACAACCATTTTTATGTTAGAGGGTCAAATGCGAGCAGTAGGTTGAGATAGTAACTGGAATTTATTCAACTTGATTCATTGATTAAAAAACAGCAGTACATATAAATGTATTCTAAACATAATTACAAACATGGCTTATGAACCTATAAATTGTTTTCCAGTAAAAGACGAGGTCACTCCTATGAAATTGACAAGTCTGCTGTGATTTGTTTTGTTGGCTCTCCTTTAACCTTTAAAAAGCAAGGTCTCCCCTATGCAATTGAAAAGTCTGTTGTGATTACTTTTGTTGGCTTGCCATT
>NW_022729012.1:0-581 GCF_011630105.1 Anneissia japonica | reverse complement strand
TCTCTAGATCGTAAATCGCCTTCTGAGAAGACGATTGCAGACGCTCGTAATCCGACGCGCGTCTGTTGAGGGACGCCAACTTTCGGGGTACGGCACCGTTCTTCACCCCGGCTTCCACGCTCCGTCGAGCGGCCGCTGCCTTTTCTTCGAACCTCTGTTCCATGGAAGCCACGTTGCGCATCGATTCCACTCTCTTGTACTCAAAACGATCGTCTCTTTTTTCCCGAACATGTTTGCGTATGATCGATCGAACTCTCGGGTGTCGATTTTTGTAAGCATTCGTTAAAGGATGAAGAAGTTCGCTCCGCTCATCGCGGCGCTCCTAATCTTCCTGTTCGTTCTCCACGGTCTGTTCGACCGGTACGACTGGCGGGGGGATACGTACGACAAGCAGATAAGAAAGTATCAAGATCTGCTTTCTGCGAATCTTTTACTTTTCGCGATAACCTTCTACTGCAATCTAAGATATACCATCGGCCTATTTCTGAACCGATATTACGACGGACAGGGCAAGCATCTGTTCGCGACCGAGGTGCTAGTTCGCGTGACCGTCATGATCGGACTCGACTACAGGATCCAAA
>NW_022729011.1:3234-10238 GCF_011630105.1 Anneissia japonica | reverse complement strand
CACATCGCCACTTAATTAATACCACTTTTTGTTTTTAATATTTCAATAAACCCTCATATACCCCCTTCATATGCTTCAACCCATTATGTGCAAAATAAAATTATTAAAATTATTAATAATAATTATGAATTATGATGACGTAATATTCTATTGTGCCACTATACCTGCATATTAACTACTTTCTGTTATTATTGTTCAACAAGTTTTCATATGTTTTTTTTTTTCAGGCTTGCCCAACTCAAGACTCCTCTTTTCGGGACCGAGCCTTCTTTCATTGCATGTTATCATTCTCATTTTTTAAAAATCATGATATTGTATACTGTTTTTGTAACTCATGCCAATGAAAGAAAATAAATGTTAGTATGAACTATGCCGATGACACAATAGTTTATTATTCATCTGCAGATATTCACAGTCTCATTGAGACCCTCAATACAGACCTTAAACGTATCAGAAAATGGCTAATTAACAATAAGCTTACATTGAATGTAAACAAAACTGAGTGTATGTTTATTGGTATACAACAAAAACTTTCAAAGCTTTCAAATGTTGATCTCAATTTACATATTGAGAATACTTGTTTGAAAACTGTAAACACCTTGGTGTATATATTGATGAGAACTTGTCATGGAACAAGCAGATTGAAAATGTAAAAAGTAAAGTTCTACCGGGCCTGTACTACCTAAAAAAGACTTCGGGATTTCTATCACAAGACCAGCAATCTCTCATGTATAAAGCAATCATTGCCCCACACTTTGACTACTGTAACGTGGTGTGGGTGTAGATCCTATCAAAACCTAAAATATAAATTACAAGTTCTACAAAACAGAGCTGCAAAAATAATTTTAAAAAAGAAGAGAGATGAGTCAAGTACACAAGCCCTGCAGACCTTAAAATGGGAAAATCTTGAAACTAAACTGTACCATTGAACTGTCACTATGTACAAGTTTTTCCATAATCTAACACCATCTTATCTGACTAAGCACTTTGCACTCAAGGAAAAAAGTATAATACACGATCCAGTGATGTTCTTGTGGTAAAAAAACCCAACACTACCCACACAAGGAGAAAAGTTTCAGTCACCATGGTACTAAGTTATGGAACAATCTTACAGGTGATGTAAGAACTGCACCAAATGTCAGAACCTTCAAAAAGCCTTTGTAAACTAAAATTAACAAGTGTTACTGGTGCATATTCTTTGAACCATTGCATTTTGTAAATTGTGTGTTTTACCTGTATTCTTTTCCTTTTATTGTTTTTTATATTGTTATAATGGCATCACGGCCTTGTTAAGAAACACCCTTGGGTGTAAATAAAGATGTTATTATTATTATTATTTTATTATGTCGGGGCCCTCACGCCTGGCGCTTCTCTCCCCGCCCCCACCCCCCGTCAGCAACCGAGCGTGACGCCACTGATTGTAACAACTGATGATTGTAGCAACCCCAAAACGAACGGCGCTTCAGAAAATACAGTACAAGTATACCAATATTCTCGCAAACTTCATATTCTATCGCGTTGTTTGTTTTTTAAGTTGACTTTGACTTTGGTACAATGTAAACCTGTAATCATGACTACTTATGAGTCGAATGGCCGAGCGGTTAGCAGGCGACGCCGCAAGCTATAGCCATAATATCAGCGCTGGCTCGAACGGCACGCTCGCCTATGGTTCTGGTGGTAGGACAAGACTTCTCGGATAAGGACTATAAACCGTAGGCCCAGGGTATACAATGGCTCGTGTGCACTATAAAGAACCCAGTACATCCTTCGAGACGAGTAGGGGGTTACCCCGGTGTACTGGAACAGACAGCCCCTGTGGTGGACGACGAGAGTTGCTGGTACCGGGTTACCGGGTAGCACAGACACAAAGGGACGAAGAAAGTCATTGGTCGAGTTCCCAGCAGGGTTGCCAGATAGTCGACAGGCTTCACGGCCAAACACACTCCATCTCACGGCCAAATTCGGCCAAACTTTTTTCAATATCGGCCAAAATTCGGCCAGATTTTAATCCGATTAGAAGACAGTTATGTGGGTACATATTCATTTGAAATACTACAAAATTTACAGGAAAAAATTTAAAATGGCTGCCATTTTCCATTATTTTAGCTTTTTAGCATACATATTAATATAATAACCGATCTGTACCTGTCTCTTATACACATCTAGATGTGTATAAGAGACATCATTAAGACTGATCTAAATTGATTTAAATGTATTACATATTAACGTACATTGTAGTCGATCTATAGCAAACATTTTAAGGTCCTGCTATTGGTCAATCCGTTTCTCTCTTTAATTAGAATGCATTAAGTTACATAGTTAGGTAACACAAACTAGCGTTAAAACAAACCTATGAAAACTTTAATAAATACTTTTTATCTAAACTTTCTAAATTCGCCTCTGAATGTTATTGCCGCAGTACTTAAAGCAATAAATCAATGTTGCTATCAGAATTATCTTCTTCATTCTCATATGCAACCTAACTCCAGAGTCTCTGCAACACTTGCTTGAAATTGGAGGTGCCATCGGACCCGGATAAGCACATCGAGCATTTATATATGGCGCTCTACATAAAGAACACTGCAGCACCCAGGGCTATACAATTCAAGTGGGCAATAATAAATGAATTAAGTACAGTATTTAATTTAAATTCAAAAGAAATTCAAAAGAGATAGAACCTCCACTAGAATGGAACATATACAAAGACACACAGTATGGTACAAACTTGCATTGAACTTCATAAAAAATATGTATCATCCGAACAATTTAAATTATTAAATGTAAATTATCTTTTAAATAAACTCTCTTACCTCACATCAGCTAAAGGGGGAACATACATTAAGTGTTTAGTGCAAACAGAGGTACATGATTCAGGGGTGGATCCATGATTTGGAAGAGGGGGGTTCAAAACGTTTCCAAAAATAGCCAAAATGAAAGGGGTCCGGGGTCCTCCCCATGGAAAATTTCCCCCTTGAATCCGCCACTGTATGGGGAATCCTTTAACGCTCAGGTGACCTAGGGTTTTAAAACAAATACCGTATAGGCCTATACTCACGTATAAATGAGGCTTAAAATAGCAAACTACGATCGAAAAAATGGGGTCGTATTATACGCACGACATTCAGATTTTAGATTTTTATATTCATGTTCGTCTTATGTGCGGATGTTCGTCTTATGTGCAGATCGTCCGTAAATCTGGTTTTCTACTAGGCGAATTTATTCACGCGAATCCAAAGCGTCGGCTAATGCACATGCGCATTCACATTCCTATCGGAGTTTTTGAGAAGCGAAAAATGCGCAACCAATCAGAGTTCTGGAAGTGAGCCGACTCTTTGATTCGCGCGAATAAATTCGCTTAGTCAAAAACCAGCTTAACACGCGAACTTACTACTGCAATGAAGCAACTAAATGTTGTATCAATGAAAGAAATTTTAAATATGGGAAAATATGATTTTGGTGGTGAAGATTTAAAAATGGTATTATTTGGAAGATTACCCTTGCGTTTGGCTCCATTTATCCAGATAGACGCAGTATACAAGACCACAAAAAATTAGGAATTCCGACCATGAAACAGGGAGTCGTCTTATACGCCAGACATACAAATATCAACCAAAAATCTTCTAAAACTCATGGGTTCGTCTTATACACGGGTCACCATATAGGACCTACGCGAGTGTATACGGTATTATTAATGAACCCCTGCGGAAGTTCGGGTTCCCGTCACATTTCAAACGGTTGGTTGTAACAATAAACTCGCAAGACTGCTCGCGACTACTAGATTCTACAAGTGCGTGGTTGGCTGGGTTGTTTTGGTCGGAAAGGAGAAATTTTCTCGGTGAATTGATTCTCGAACGAGATAAAGAAAGCTCCCTAATGACTCAAGCTATATGTATACCGTTTTTATATTTTAATAAAACTAATTTCTTCTAATTTCAAATACGTTTTCCCCTGATTTTGTGATAATTCGTTATCACGCAAGTGCTAAATGCGTGACACATTTATGACCTCGCATGTGTTTCTGCAAAATGCGTTTCATCCAATATCACTTTGAAGTGATGCGTGACGGTTGGTGACTATGGCATAGATAACTGCCGGGCCCTAGGTAAAATTGGTAAAAATGCACCTGATCGGACAGAGACAGAGCCTCTAGTGGGGTCTACTCAGGCGAAACTCTGAATGCTTATACGTTCTGAGGTTTTTTAAAACAGATACGGTACGGCATTAACGCTAAGAAATATCTAAACAATATTTTGTTAAAAAAATTAAAGAATATTGAGAACAAACTATGGTCAAGTCATGTTATCGTTTAGGGCCTATTAAGCATTTCATGAATCTATGATATATTATAATATTGACAACATCAATAGAACATAGGTGGAATTGTGTCCAACCCGTATTACTGAATATTCAATACATGTGAAAACACTTGCAAAAATAGTACTCGCTGCTTACTTTGGCTCGAATTCAACCCTGGACATCAGATGCAAGCTCGGTGGTCTAAAGGCATGATGCCAGGCTAGTGATCTGGAGAATGTGGGTTCGAGTCCCACTGGAGAACAACTTGCAAATGTATTTTGCAAGTGTTTTCACACGCACTGAGTATTCAGTACATTTTCACGACAGGTTGGGAAAAATTACACATAGGCCCCCTAATTGATTCTCCTGGGGCAAATCCAGGTATTGTATATTCCATCACGATAATAACAATCACCATTCAATAATAGAACAGTCATCGACCTACTTGCAGTGAAGTGAAACTAAAATGTATTCATGAAGTTATGATGATTGAAGTGTTTTAAAACGTACACAATAATAGTTGAACCAACTTTAAAATACCACAATACAAATGTGCGTGACGATATTTTATTGCTTTAGAAATGTGATTTCAAAGAGTGTATTAGTGAATCACGCACTGAGTATTCAATACATTTTCACGACAGGTCGGGCAAAATACATATAGGCCCTAATTGATTCTCCTGACGCAAATCCAGGTATTGTCTATTCCATCACGATGATAACAACCATTCAATAATAGAACAGTCATCGACCTACTTGCAGTGAACTTAATCTAAAATGTATTCATGAAGTTTTGATGATCTGAAGTGTTTGAAAACGTACACAATAATAGTTGAACCAACTTTAAAATACTGTACCACAAACACAAAATGTGCGTGACGATAGTGTATTGCTTTAGAAATGTGATTTCAAAAAGTATATTAGTCCATCGTATACGTAAGGGCTTGTATTGTTGTTTTTTATTACTTTCAGCGTTTGGGAAATAGGTAGGCCTAATAAGTAAATTGTAATGAATATAATCAATAACTATAGCCTCTAAAACCTAATATTATTGAATTATTTTAAAGTTTGAATAGGATTTTTTTTAAAGTTAAATTTTTGGATCACTATACCTATTGAATGAGCCTCCAATAGCCCCGGGCCCCAGTGCTGTGCACTGAGTGCACTGCTCATACGTACGCCACTGGACCTGAGTATTATTAGTGGTTACATAACGTTTGCTATGCACTGTATCATGTGCTATAGAAGTGCAAGACCATAATGTATTGCATGGCCGGCGGAAGCGGGGGGACCGGGGCCCCCCACTTTTTGGCCAAAAATATATAATGTATGGAGATTTTTGTATGATCGGAAATGCAAAAAAAGGAGGGAAGAAGGAGGAGAAGGATGGGAAAGAGAATGTTTATCCAGTACCCGACCGAGTCACATTTTAGGGAGTTTTGATCAATTCCGACGAAATTAGAATTTAGAACAAAATAATTTTTCGCGCGCATTTTTTAATGTTAAAGCTCGTGCTTGCTCTCCTTTGCCTTCTAACTTATAACACATAGTCCCAAACTCAAGAAAAACAATTTAAGATAGATCGTTTTACATAAAAGAAGGGCCTCAATCTGTAATGATGTTGAAAGAATATGTTTGTAATAAATAAAGCTATAAGGAAAATGCTTATATTCAGTTTAAAAAAAAACGAGTGTGGCCATATATAACATAAGAGCATTTCTTGTTGAGGTAGGCCAATTTCCTCTAAAAATTGCACATTTTAGGGAGTTTTGATCAATTCCGACGAAATTAGAATTAAAAACAACAAAAATTTTCGCGCGCATTTGTTACGGTTAAAACTTGTGCTTGCCCTCCTTTGCCTTCTAAGTTAAAAAAAATAATAGTCCCAAACTTGAGAAAGAAAATTTAAGATAGATCGTTTTACCTAAAAGAAGGGCCTCAATGTGTAATGATGGTGAAAGAATAGGCCTATGATTGTAATAAATACCGTACTAACCACGATGAAAATGCTTATATTTAGTTTCAAACACACGTGTGTGGCCTATATTAATAATAAAATAAGCCCTATGTCGTATTGTTTTCTATATGGAGGGGGGGGGGGGTATCACCCAAGACCCTTGTTACACGCCTGCTTATAAGTGGGGCCCCCACTTTGAAAAACGTTCCGCCGGCCCTGCATTGGGAATGTACCGTACCTCTCTCTCTGGTATGGCCTACAGTACAATCAGTTTAAAAGTGTAAGGTATAGGATAGTGTGGATTTTTAAACATTTTTCTAATGGTAATGTTCAAAATATGTGTCAAGGAAAGTAAGTATGATTGTTGGAAAAAATTTTATTTTGAATTCTCACCCTGGCCTTCGCTTGGGCGAAGTGGGCTAAGGTCTGGATCGTCGTCTAGTTAGCATGAATTTTGTAAGCCAGGACCCATAGTGTTTTGTTACGTTTCTTCACAGAGGGGGGGGGGGACGAACCCCACCCCTGAACCCCCTGGATCCGCCACTGTGATTAGAATCAAATATAGAATTTAAGCTAACAAAAACAACACATCAAGTCTGTTATATTAGGCCTGTATTGAAAAAAAAATGTAAATTCAAAAATTCGGCCAAATATAGTTTGGCCGTGACTTTTCAAACGTTACGGCCAGGCAAATTTTTATACGGCCAGATTTGAGGAATCTGGCCGTCAAAAAGGCCAAATGGCAACCCTG
>NW_022729011.1:906-2754 GCF_011630105.1 Anneissia japonica | reverse complement strand
ACCCGGGGGGGGGGGGACAGTCTGCCCAACTGCCCCCGCCTGTTACGCCACTGCTTATAAGATGAATGGGAATAGGAATCATGCAGATCTGGAATCAAATCTAGGTGGTGGGATCAACATTCCTCCCCCGGAAGTGTGTATACATACATAGTTTTAAAAAAATGAGTAGTTGCATACGAATTTTCCATGAATCGATGAATCCCGAAAAGAAAGGGGGGTCCGGGGATTCTTCCCCAGGAAAATTTTGATTCCTAGAAGGCGGGAAACGAGCTTTCCCGACTTCTGTGGTGTCTTTTAATGACTTTTAAATTCTTCAAATTTCAAGGTCCCCCTCCCCTTGAAAATAATTCAATTAATCAATGAATGAATGAAAATTTTGATTCCTAGATGGCGGGAATTGAGCTTTCCAGACATTTGAAGTGTGTTTTAATGAATTTTATGTTCTTCAAAATTCTAATTTTCTAATAGCAGCAAAAAAAAAAAAAAAAAAATCAGCTCACGGGTCCTGAAAAGGAAGTTCTAGAATTCTTTTCTTTTTCCCCTTTTTTTGTTGCCAAAGGGAGGGGTCAGGACCCATGACCCCCTCCCTCAGATCCGCCAATGTGAATTGCGAGAAAATATAGCTCGGTCGGGTACTGGATAAACATTCTCTTTCCCATCCTTCTCCTTCTTCCCTCCTTCTTTTTTTGCATTTCCGATCATACAAAAATCTCCAGACATTATATATTTTTCGCCAAAAAGGGGGGGGGGGGGCCGGGGGTTCCGCCGGC
Source organism: Anneissia japonica (assembly GCF_011630105.1). Lineage (NCBI taxonomy): Eukaryota > Metazoa > Echinodermata > Crinoidea > Comatulida > Comatulidae > Anneissia > Anneissia japonica. The sequence continues at coordinate 1,984 of NW_022729011.1, read as the reverse complement.
CATGATATAAAACTACACTATTATTATTATTATACAGAATTTTACTATATTATAGACAGTGCCGGATTAACCATTAGGCAAATACCGTAAGGCACAAGCCTTGTGGGTCAGGCGAAAATGATGGGCCATCAAAAGTTGGACTGCAATATTATTTATTATTTATTTATTGATAGTGTTATAACCACGTCAGGCGCCCATCACGATAAGTATTTTTTCCAACAGTTTTGTTGCCTATGTTTCATAAGGCTGTATGCTACCAACATTGGAGAGAGCAAATAGATGGTGTAGACCAGTTACCATTGAATGAGTAATCACGGTAGCTGGGGTTTTTACATTTCGTAATTATTACCATGGGGTCCATTCAATTAACATTTTTGGGCCATTTCCAAAATGTGCCTTGAGGCCAGACGATGCTTAATCCGGCACTGATTATAGGCCTAGACTAGAACCAGTCCTCCTACTATAGTATAGAGGCCTAGCCCAAGACCTTGTTGAAAATCCCAGCCCACATAAGCCTACCCTATAATGCTTAGCATAGGGCTTGTGATCGAGGTACCCCGACCATTAAAAATTAGCAGACGCACTGGGAAGTGTTGTTCACGTCATTGGACGGCTGAGGCTATCGGCACTGCCGCAGTGCGAAAAAAAGCTGCTGTTTTCTATCGGCACTGCCGCAGTGCCAAAAAGCTGCTGTTTTCTATCGGCACTGCCGCAGTGCCAAAAAAGCTGCTGTTTTCTATCGGCACTGCCACAGTGCGAAAAAAGCTGTTATTTTCTATCGGCAATATTGCCGCAGTGCGAAAAAAGCTCCGATTTTCTATCGGCACTGCCGCAGTGCCAAAACACTGCAGTTTTCTATCGGCACTGCCACTCGAAAAGCTGCTGTTTAATTATCAAATGAATGTTTTTATCTATAGATTATGGTATCAATAATTGGTTAGGTCTAGCCAAGCCTATAATATTGTTAACATTATATTATATATGTTTTACAATTAAATTATAATTATTTCTAATTATTAAATATATACATAGCCTATATCTAGGCCCATACATAAAACAAAAAATAAAACAACAAAAA
>NW_022729011.1:0-829 GCF_011630105.1 Anneissia japonica | reverse complement strand
TGCAATCAGCATATATTAAATCAACTTGCGTCTATGCAAAACATGTTTTTTTTTTTTAAATAAAGGTGTTATCTATTTTATTTATATCTGTTTTAAAAAATAATCCTTATTTCTTTTTTGTTTTTTAAATAAAGGTGTTATCTATTTTATTTATATCTGTTTTAAAAAATAATCTTTATTTTCTATGATAATTTTATCCACATAATTCATGTTTTCAATGTTAGTATGGTAAATAATACATAAAATAATAATAATAATAATAATAATAATAATAATAATAATAATAATAATAATAATAATAATAATAATAATAAATAAATAAATAAATAAATCAACTTACGTCTATAGATGTAAAATCTGGGTTTTTTTCAATTAAATTTTACCTATTTTATTTTTATTATTATTAAAAAAAAAACAGTCTTATAAAATACCGTACATTATAAAGTTTCATTGTAAATTATATCAGAATTTAATCCACATAATTTATGTTTTCAATTATTTAAGCATTTAAACAATTCAGTGGGCCTAACGCTGGATGTAAATGTAAAACAAAACAAAAACAAAAAGCGAAAGCATCGCCAAAGTGTTTTCATGTATGCAAATGCTAATACTATCGCGCAATTACCGCGTATTTTTGGTAAACAGAGCTCAGGATGGTTCACACGAGGTGACGAATATCCGTCGAAATACCGTATAAATAAACTGCAATTATGTAAATAACTTTCACAAGAACTTTACGAATATCTTAATTAATATAATCTTAGTTAATATTTTAAATTAGTTAATTACTAATTAATTAATAGATTGATATAAACATTGTGACCTTATA
>NW_022729010.1:0-2397 GCF_011630105.1 Anneissia japonica | reverse complement strand
TTGTCACTTTAAACAATCAACTACCGTTTTGGAATGATAGTGAGTAAAACAAGGAAATTGAACGCCCAAGCATTGGCATTGGTCCAAATTTCATGGTTTCTTCCTTCCTACTTATTAGCTAAGATGGCAACAAAAACATTCAACTGTTTACTGCTAATTAAATGGTGATCAAGAGGCCATAATGTTAACAGATGGTCGGAGCAGTCATGTAGCAAGTCAAGGCTGCATTGTCTAGTGCTAAAAAAAATTACTATCTAGCATAAAAAGGTCATAAGATAATTGTAAATTATTTTTGTCATGCTATTTTTTTTTTTCTTTAGATGTGTTTCTGTAGTTTGAGGCTCCTACATCCTGTTGCTCACAAGGCAAAACTATTTAAAAAGTCTAAGACAGCTGCTATTTTTATGATTTCCCATCCCTTTCCCCTCCCCCTCGCATATTTTCTCAATACAACTTCATTTTATTAGCTTCATATTTAGAATTGCTATTCAGTTATAGTAAAATGAAAATAACATCCTAAGTTAAACTGTAACAGATAGAATACACATGTTGGGTGCATTTTAGGTGTTCTGTTATTACAATCAAAAGTTCATAGCAATATTGAGGAGACAGTCGGGCTGAAAGAAAATGAGGCAATTCTGTTGAAACTACTTTGAGCTGATCGGGTTAAGTCTTCCTGATTAGAAGGTGTACCTATTGCTTTTATTGTTTTATAAAGAGCATTTTCATGTTAATTATCTCGTCAAAATGCTGTAGATATATTGCCTACATTTGAATTCATTGGCTCAAAGTAAGAGGTCCTAGGTGGAATAATCCATAATTTGTTTCTCAGTATTTGAATTATTGATGTCAAATTGTTGTCACAATTTACCTTCCCATACAATAAAGTAGTAAATGTTTATCATTTCAATTACGCATATTTGTGAATTCAAAAAACAAATCTTTGATTCCATAATGAGATTTAGCAGATTAATATTCTTGTTAACTCGTACATATTAAATTATATATTTTTCATGTTAGGAAAGATTACTCATTTATAAACAGTTAACCCTATGGGATAATGGATCGGTCCAGTAAACAGATCAGGCATGTGTATTATTGATTGCCATGTATTAATGTCAGTGCAATTGGACTGCGGCCACATAGCTACTGTTCTCTAACACAAATTATGTATGGATTTGTATAATGTTTCTTCTTGTTGAACCCTCTAATTAGAAAGATGGTAAGTAGAAAAGAGGATGAATAGATACATATGCTGTAATTATGCTTTGCAAAGTTCATTGTTGGATAATTATTGAGAGGATGATGATATAGTTAAGAGATGACTTGTGTCACCGATGAGGAAGCTATCGGAAGGAGGCTTGTCTATTGTTATTAAGAGCTGCCTGTATTTCATTAGTACCAAATGCAATATCTAGGCCTAAGGTTGTGATATTTAACATGAGGTTAGCTATGTAAATGTGTAATTCTATTCTACACAAAATCCAGTTAAGCTTTGTCATAACCGGTAATATTGCATTCTTAATATAACTATTAAAAATTTTTTTTTTTTGTATTGATCAGTAAGAGCATATTGGCTTATGATATATTCACATAGTATTCTAGACAGTGATTTTTAAGGTGATGAGGGGATGAAAATCATCATGAAATTGTTTTCGTGTTTTATCAATAGTAACAACAAAAGCCTGTGATATTATAAACACATGATTGTTCCTTTCTTCTGTCTTCAAAACATTTACTATATTGATAGCAAGAAAGTTGTAGTTGATGTTTTTACCTATGTTCATTATAGAGTACACATGGTAATAATCAGATAGACAAGGAAAAATATGGGCCCCCGAAATTGCTTCCTGTCTTGTTCTCTCTCCTTACATGGAGATGTCTCGCAATACTTTATTGTCATTATTAAAACATTACACATGTTTCATGTACTTGGAGTATTTGCAAATTGATGTGATCTTGAAGATGTTGATATGATAGTAATGATATTGATATTATGATTGTGATAATGATGATGTGATGATGAAGGTGATTATGGTGGTCAGGATGATAAGAACATTGATATGATGTTGATGGTCTTGATCATGTGATGGTGATGAAGAATTTGAAGAAATAGGCGCTGGTTCGAATGGTACGCTCGCCTATGGTTCTGGTGGTAGAACAAGTAGGCCTAGTGTATACAGTGGCTCGTGTGCACTATAAAGAATCTGAGGACATCCTTCGAGACAGTGTACTGGAATAGACAGTCCCCTGTGGTAGACGACGAGAGTTGCTGGTACTGGGTTACCTGGTAGCACAGACACGAAGGGACCCTTAGGGGTGAAGAATGTCATTGATCGAGTTTCCTAGCCTACATATCAAGCGCCCTGAGCATCTTATATTAGATGGATATGGCGC
>NW_022729009.1:0-1684 GCF_011630105.1 Anneissia japonica | reverse complement strand
TGATGATGATAATAATTGTCGATATTGTTTTTATTATCATTGTTGTTGTTAATCGTTATTATTTTATTGCTTTTGTTGTTGTTAATTACTATTGTTTTTATTATTAATTAATGATGCTGCTTTTTATTGTTATTATAATTTTTTACATTCCAATCCGATTCGTGGTATCATTGTTGCCTGTTTTACTGTGCATTATATTTTTTTTATTATATTACTTATTAATTTTATTTCTATGGTTAACATTTTACTCCTGCCATCTTGATATCATATGTCTCTAATGATCGGTATGGTATACCATGTTCTCGGTAAATACTGCTTTCATGCAATTTTTGATCCTTTTTTTGAGCTTTTTTAAGCATTCTTGGTACCTTCGTTTTAAAATATTTTCTCCCTTTTTTGTGGTTTCTTTTTGTCTTTTTTTTTTTTGTTACTTTCTGTTGTCATGTCCGATTTTAATTGTAGTTCTTGTAGCAGCACCTCGAATTCCGACCGATTATCAAACATATGTTTTTCTCCCTTTCTTAACGCCACTGATAATTTTAACTCAAATATCGACCCTGATTCCCAATTTTTTTCCAATACTCAAAGCATTTCTCAATATTATAAACCTGACGAGCTTACTAGTAATAATTTTACTGACAGTTTTTCCATTATCCATTTTAATATTAGAAGCTTTTTAAAAAATTTCGATCAAATGAAACAGCTTCTAACCTCAATTAATTTACCCTTTGATATTATCGGAGTTAGTGAAACATGGCTCAAATATGACAACCCACTCGTCCAGCTTCCTAATTATTATTTTGTGTCCAATCATAGAACCCACAAAGACGGTGGTGGAGTAGCCATGTATGTTCGTGATAGTCTACAATTTTCTAGACGAAATGATCTAACTCTTCATCCCTCCACCTCCGAATCTATTTTTATTGAAATTGTAAGACCTCACTTAAAAAACATTGTCATTGGCACAGTGTATAGACCACCCTCTTCTGACCCTTTTCAATTTACTAATGAACTTGACCACGTCCTCTCCAAATTATCACGAGAAAATAAAATTGTTTACATTCTCGGTGACTTTAATATTGACATCCTTAAACATGATTCCAATAACGATGCCCGCTTCTTTGTTAATTCACTTTTTATTAACCATTATCTTCCCCGTATCCATAGACCATCTCGTATCACAAAAACTACCGCTACCTTGCTTGACAATATTATTACTAACCTGTTTGAGTACCCCAATTTAAGTGGATTAATTTACAGTGATATAACGGATCATCTCCCTGTTTTTGATATATCACACTTCTCCAATGTTGCAACTAGCTCAAGTAAGGATGAATATGTATCTAGTTTTAGGAAAATTAATCCAACTACTTTAGAAAATTTCCGTGTAGATGTGTCTTCGCAACAATGGCTCGACGTCATTAATACACAGGACCCTAATGCAGCCTATACCAATTTTGAAAATTCATTGAAATCCCTTTACGATAAACATTTTTCTCCTCAAAAACACAAAAAGAAAAACAATAAACTCAAATCGTGGATGTCAGACGGTTTACTAAAATCGATTAAATATAAACAAAAATTATATGCTAAATTTCTGCACTGCCCGTCTGCCGCTGACGAAAAAACTTACAAACAATTCCGTAATAAATTAAATTCCTTAATTAAAACAACTAAAACTAAG
>NW_022729008.1:0-4825 GCF_011630105.1 Anneissia japonica | reverse complement strand
AAGAACCCTGAAGAAGCTGAACTAGAGGACACTCTCAATCAAGTGGTAAATAAAGTTGATTAATTGACTCTTATTGCTGTAACTGATTGTTGCATTTGTACCTTACATGTAATCTTTGGACAAAATACAAAAATTAAACAGTTTTTTAATATAATAAATATTGTATTATTATATCACACACTACTACCATATTTTACAGAAACCAATCATGAAAATGATTGCTGAACAGTCTAACATCATTAATCTCAAACATCAATTAATCTTTTATATCGCTTCAAAATTTGATTATATATCAAATGCATCTTCAATACATTGGTGAAAACAATTCTTACCATAAAATAATCATTTACAATTTTCCTTTCCTTTTCTGAAATTGTAGATGGTTGTCTTCAAATACATTGATGATAAGGATGTTTTCCAAAAGTTCTACTCTAAGATGCTGGCTAAGAGGCTAGTTCAGCATAATTCAGCAAGCGATGATGCAGAGGCTAGCATGATCTCAAAACTAAAGGTAGTATTTCATGATAGTAAAAATAATACTCTATTATCGCATTTAGTATTGTTGGCGAGTCAAATAGCTGAGCAGTTAAGGTGGGGGCGCCACAACCTACAGGCATAATATCGGCGCTGGTTTGAATGGCATGCTCGACTATGGTTCTGGAGGTGGAACAAGTCTTCTCGAATAAGGACTGTAAATCAATCATTTGCCCAGTGTACACAATTGGCTCATGAGCATTATAAAGAAAACAATATATCTTTCAAAATGAGTATTGGGTCACCCTGGTGTACTGGTTCATACAGCCCCTGTTATGGAAAGATGCAAGTTGCTGTTTAACTATTATTATTAGCCCATAGCTTAACAAGTTTTTTATCTTAATAATTAACAGACTGAACAAATATCCAGGGCACAGGCGTATATATAGTCAACTATCAGTTAAGGATCAGTAAAGTTACAAGTTCTAAATGATTCCTATATTTTCCATATAGGCCTCAATTTTGTGGTGGTCCTTGGGGTTAACCCATTCAGGCTCCCATTTTCAATTTCCTAATTCGTAATTTATAGCTATTAATTGTTTACTTTCACATATTTCGATTTGAATAAATGTTACTGAATATAATTCCTAAATATCCTATATAGACCATCTCAATTTTTTGGTGGTCCTTGGGGTTAAGGAAGCACACTGTCTATGAATTTATATTGTTCCAACTTTCCTGAAGCAAAGTACTTGACAAAACACATAAATATGTAATAGAAATATTTAAATTTGGCAATCAAAAACTTGAATTGAACATGTGTGTGTTTTAATTTAACTTTTTCAGCAAGCATGTGGATTTGAATACACCTCAAAGCTTCAGCGAATGTTCCAAGATATAGGATTAAGTAAGGACTTAAATGAGCGGTTCAAGGGACATTTACAAACCAATCCATTGGATATAGATTTTGCCATCCAAGTGCTAAGCTCCGGTTCCTGGCCGTTTCAGCAAGGATTTGCCTTCAACCTTCCAAGTGAGGTAAGTTTTGATCAATGAAGCTGAGATAATCGCGTTTCAGTATCACCATGCAATATGAGGCCACTGAGAATAGATCACATTGAAATAGTGAAATATATGTGGTCCCAACCGATTTGAACATTTTAGAGATTTTCTAGAAATTCAGACATACCCCTTCTATCATGTAAAAAAGGAAAATGAAAACAACGGAGATTTCCGTCTTTGGCGGTCAACAGTTCGGATTTAAAAGACGGAGATCTCTGTCTTTGGCAGTCAAAGTGTAAGAAGGTTTTCATGTGATTTGGACTACCAACAAAATTTCTTTTGTAGCAAGTATAACTGATGATGTAACACACTAATTGTAGATATATCTTCCAAAAAGAACTATGTGCTTAAACTGTATCGCTGATAAAGCAGTTTGGTAGAATACGACGCACAGAATCATTAATACCAGTTTACACTAACTGTTGCTCTCAATTAACAGAAGACAGAATAACGTATGTTTTCTCTACTTACTATTCATCACAACAGTTGGAGAAAAGTTTTCAACGCTTCACCACATTCTATGCAAGTCAGCATTCAGGCCGTAAGTTGATGTGGTTGTTTCACATGTCCAAGGGGGAGCTGGTGACAAATTGCTTCAAGAATAGGTACACTCTGCAGGCATCAACATTTCAAATGGCGGTATTACTGCAGTTCAACTCGGCAAAGTCATTCACTGTCCAACAGTTACAAGAAAACACACAGATCAAAATGGTACTGTCTTTCTCTATTGTTTACATTCATTTCAAACTTAGATTTATATTATTAGAATAAAATTCTTTTTAAAAGACATTGGTTATTTTAGGCCATACGTTTGCAGCAAATAACTAACCTATTAAGCTCTTAAATTGGAACTTAAATGGATTTCAACTAATTCAAAATTATAATGCTTGATTCTTGTATCCGATTGCTTGGTGTTCCTAGCTATGGTGAGATTTTTTTTATACCTTGTTCCATTGACCTGCTACCTACCTATAATGGTTATATGTCTCTCAATGCTGTGTGTTTAACTTGTTTGTAATTTTACTTTATTTCTCAGGACATTGTGATGCAGGTTTTACAGATTTTAGTAAAATCAAAGCTTCTGGTAAGTGTCCTTACAAATAAAAACACGTTTGAATCAGAAAATAATAACAAAGTATGTACAACTCAAACCCAATTCAATGTTGTGCGAGTTAAATAAGGATGTGATAGATCTGCATCAAAGTCAGTTGCTTTAAAGAATATTAAACATTTAGCCCTAAGGACTGTCCTCGATAATAACTCGCACTGGGGAGGGGGGATACATTATACACCGCTGTTTGTGTTGGCTTTCAGGTATTACATCACTAAAACATAAATCCAGCCTTTCTATTGTTTCATGTACAAATAAAACACAAGTATATAATGGTATTGCATTAATTAATACAGTTGCATAAAGGAGAAAAATTATTGTATTCTGTTTCTGTGAATATTAATAAAAAATTAATTGATATTTTATGTGATATAGCCCTATGTAGTGTTCAGGATACAGATGCACTTTATGCTCCAGAAAGAAACCAACATAGATAACTTCAGAAGTTCAGTTGAAACCTTGAAATTTTACTGCTGTACTATACACATTGTATTGTTCTTTGGGTTGTTATTTTACTGCTGTACTATACACATAAGAAAGTATAATACATACTCCAAGTATTGAAATACACGCCATCGTGTTGAGATTCAATATTTCGACATTAATTATGTCAACGTCAGGAATGAAAAATTATCCATATTAGCAAGCATATATGCACTAGTACCAAAAGTGTTTAACCAATCAAAACATTACCTCTAGTAGGTGACGTAGCAGTGATTTAAACAAAAGATCAAAGCATTCTTACTTTAATGATCAAAGATACCTACAAAAACAAAGAAAGCTCTTTTGAAGCTCTGAGCCCATTGTTAAGCAAAGGGTGTAGTCTACGTATAGCGAACGCTTCTTTAAACAATAGGAGAGACCAGTTTTGGGAGCTGTCAATAATGCTAGTACTAGAAAATATTAAACCTAATTTATTACTTACATTACAGACTATACACATTGTATTGTTTTTTGGGGGGTTATATTACTGCTGTACTATACACATTGTATTGTATTTTGGGCAGTTATTTTACTACTGTACTATACACATTGTATTGTTTTTTGGTGGGGTTATATTTGGTTGATTTTAAATTACCAGAAATATTACTTTTTAGGAGTGTGATAGTCCTGATGAAGAACTGAAACCTACAACTGAAGTCAAACTTTATCTTGCATACAAAAAGTAAGTGCACAAAACAGAATAATACTCAATACCTGTGTATACATACAAATCCATACATTTTAGTAGATTTATCAAACATATCTTTATGGAAAGAACCATGCAAAACAGATATTAGTTTTAACTTTTGAGTACAGGCATTTTTCTTGCCAACTTGAAATATATGTGTGGTGTAAATTCCTTAATTATATTTATTACAATTTTATTATTTTAATGTTTTTGATGTAATTGATTGTGTAATTAATAATACATAAACATATGTAGTATTATTATTATTGATAATGTAAGTAATATTATAATTATTTGCTTTGTTAAACAACTTGTGACCACTTCAAATAAACTCACTGTTTCAAAGTAATCATTTCTATGGTTTGCAGCAAGAAGCTTCGAGTGAACATCAACGTACCGATGAAAGCTGAACAGAAGCAGGAGCAAGAGAACACTCACAAACACATTGAGGAAGATCGCAAGCTACTAATTCAGGTGCTGACAACAACCAGTTCAATCACATAGTATAATAATTATAATAAAATTCAACCATGACCTCGTCAGTTTGCGTTCCACATAGTTTGCCTATTCTCAAGTTTGCACTAATTTGTATTAGAGTCTGGTATGTTTTCAGAAGCTCGTGTGCAAAAAGATCAAACAAAACTTGTTTACTATTAACACCACAAAGACCATTTTGTTGCTTGGCCCAGGTGAACGTACAGGTCAAGTCTGACTAATCTTGCCTGATGGCATTAGCAAACATGATGTATTCCTGCCTAGAACTAGGCTAGGTTAGATGAGATAACCATGCGGCTTATAAAGCAATTATTTTTGGTGCTATCAGAAAATAGAAGCTGCTGTTTTTTTTTGGGTTTTTTTTCGTTTTCAGGCATTGTTTTTTTTTTTTGTTGAAATAACGGCTCCTTCACAGTGGCGTATCTAGGGGCCGTGGGGGAGCACGCCCCCCCAAAAAATTACTCTCTCGTCCCCAAAAATCGTCATATTTTGCAAATTAGCGCCCCTCAACT
>NW_022729007.1:0-510 GCF_011630105.1 Anneissia japonica | reverse complement strand
TAAAAGAAACAGTTATTTTAAGCCGATTTTGACGTTTAAAGTATGCATTTTCTCGCCGAAAAAAACTCTGTCTGAATATACCAAACACGCACACAAACAAACCGTGGATGATGAACTGCGCATGTGTTTTTAATTCTAATGTTTAAATGTTTGTGTATTAAGTACTCCACTAACGCCAGAGCGTCTATAGGGGTTTACACTTAAGCGGCGAGGAGCTATGTGTACAAAGAGATAGTGCTGTGATAAGCTCCGCGGGTGGCCGTAGTGCAATTTAATAGGCACTAGCTGACTGTTTAATTGGATTAAAGATAAGCGATAAAGTCGATGTTACTCCTTCTGTTCTATTTTCTCTATGATACAACTGAGATCATATATGGTACTTGTAGTTTAATGATGTGATATATCATGGCTATATTATAGTTATCCAAATTTAACCCTTGCACTGTATCATCACTTCCAATAATAAATCATTGGAAGTGAATAGTAGTTCAAAGGTCAGATTTGAAAAAA
>NW_022729006.1:0-2205 GCF_011630105.1 Anneissia japonica | reverse complement strand
TCTAGTGGGTTTCTGAGATGGTTACAAAATGTTTAAACAATTGCGTTTTTACTTGGTTTTGGTCCAGAAAATAAATACCGCACTTAGAAAAGTGAACAGACAAAATTCATGAGTCATGCGTAATTGTTATTCTTTCCATTCGCTTGTAAAAGTGGGGTTTTATAGAAGATTGGTGAAAAGTAGGGGGGGACAATGGATATGATATTACAAATTGAACATTAAACTTGATCCTATGGCTATACTTTCTACCTGGTTAAGCCAATCACTTTGCCATATTTATATGTCATTGCTATTATTAGTATTGTTTAAATTGATACATGTATTATCACAGCATTGCCATTGCTGAACCTGTCATGGCCACTATACACAAAATCTAATAATATAGAGATAACCCATAGATTACAATACACAATGGTTATTACAGTCAAGATTAACTGTTTGTTAGCAAACTTATCAGAGGTAGGCAAAAAAAAAAGTAAAATTAAAATTTTGTTTTCTTGTTTAACAAATAGATTTGCCAAAAAACATCCAGGTGGAGGATAAAATAAGAATAAAATTTTATTTGAATTGAATAAAATTTTAGTTGAATAAGTATAAGGAAAGACATTTTTTTCTTGAAATTTACAGTTTTTAACAGCTGGCGGGTGTGCTAATAGGCCAAAAATACAATTCCATTTTTATTCTAAATTATCAATATTGGAGGGCCAGGTTCGCAAAACAAGTATAAAGAAAGTCTTGCCTAAAGTATAGAAAAAGTACAGTTTTCACAACTAAGGAAAGACATTTTTTTCTTGAAATTTACAGTTTTTAACAGCTGGCGGGTGTGCTAATTGGCCAAAAATACAATTCCATTTTTATTCTAAATTATCAATATTGGAGGGCCAGGTTCGCAAAACAAGTATAAAAAAAGTCTTGCCTAAAGTATAGAAAAAGAGATACTATTGACTGTATGATACGGTGTAGTACTGCCCATACCAAAGTTTAATAGTGGATTTAGCTACCGGTAGTCTAACATAAGCTTAATGATCAGTTGTCAGTCTACTTGGAACTATTGTTTTTTTAAACATGTTAATACCTACTTTTATCAAATATATTAAACCTACTTTATAACTCTCTATATCAATACTAACGCAGCTGATATAAAAGGCTATGTGTTAATAAACTATCAAAAACTGCTTTAACCCCCTACAAGGATAAAGAATTTTAAAGACGATTATTAAAGAAAAACCTTTCTAGAACCAGCTAGAACTAATTGAAAATCTATGACCATTAGACTCTATGAAGATAGATCTACTACAAATTGAACATTAAACTTGATCCTATGGCTGTACTTTCTACCTGTCATTGCTATTATTAGTATTGTTTAAATTGATGTGTATTATCACAGCATTGCCATCGCTGAACCTGTCATGGCCACTATACACAAAATCTAATAGAGTAATATAGAGATAACCCATAGATTACAGTACACAATGGTTATTACAGTCAAGATTAACTGTTTGTTAGCTTCCCACAAACATTAAATTTGACAAAACATTTGAATCAGGTCAACTTGTTGGGCAATAAAAACAAAACCTTGCTTTGTAATACATGCTAATAAATATAAATTATTCAAGCAATGGATAATTATGTTTGATATATATATATTCAAGATTAGTTGATTTTTGTAAAACAATGCAATAAAAAATATGTCAATAAATTGTTATCAAATTCACAATCAATCAGAGAATTGCAGTCTTTGCTCAAATAACCCTTTGATGTACAAATTACGCCATTCCATCCACACATCATTTGAAGTGGTAGTAAATGGGTGATGGGATGAAATTACCAATAAGTTCTAAATTAATGGCTGCTGGCTACAATATTTTATGATACAAAGTGTCATTCAGGTTTTTAGACCATATAGCTAACAGAGCCTGCTTATTGCCTAATTTGCATATCATTGTTTATCAGGGGTTTGCACAAAGGTGGCTTTTGCCCAGGAAGGTTATTTCACCGACCTTAAATTACTTCAATTTATTATTTTATCAAAACATAAAATTAGCTTTCAAGAACTACTGAAAGTACAAATCTGTTGAGGGTTCTCGTTACAAATTACAGTATCCACATCATGTTAAGCACAATAAAATGAATTAGAATTATTTATTGTTCAATTTTCATCATCCAAATAAAATATTAATGTAAAATTAACAATAATTATATTTT
>NW_022729005.1:208-519 GCF_011630105.1 Anneissia japonica | reverse complement strand
TACAGTCTTGTCTAAAGTTATTCTATGAAACTGCTTATTTTTTAATGCCTGGATTATGCCTATGTTTGCATGCTGATCAATTGTATTGGAATTTAAGACAAAGCTTCAATTTTTTGCTATACACTATTATTTGTTTAGTATTTTAAAATATATAGTTGAACTTGCCTATGTCATATTGAGAAATTGTTTGACCCTAACACTTACGGTAATGGAAAACACAACAATTCAGCATGTAAAATTAGATTGACTTAGAAATTATTAAGAGTATATTATTAGTCGTCTTAGGCAATTTTTAATTGCACTGCTCTATT
>NW_022729005.1:0-194 GCF_011630105.1 Anneissia japonica | reverse complement strand
GTCTGATTGTCCTGTATTATTTACCATAGCCAAGATTTCTTCTTTCATGATGATATTCAACATCCATATTTTTGGTGCTTCACTTAGTTATTGTTGTACATACAGTAAATTCAAGACTACTGGTGTTAATAAATAAATATTTTGAAACACAATTTATCATCCTTGTACATGGCAAATAATTTATTACAAGTGTA
>NW_022729004.1:0-630 GCF_011630105.1 Anneissia japonica | reverse complement strand
ACAATATTTGTATATAATATTGTATCTGACCTAGAAAGATCCTACAATTACATTCAGCTCACGTCTTCGCTGCACAGTGCAATGTTCCTAATGCATATTCTTAAGCATTAGGCCACATTAATAATTTAATATTTGATTTGTTATTTGCTGTATTTATTTGATGTTAAATCAATAAGGTAGGCCTAATACTTGAGAGTGTTATCTGACCTTATATGTAACGCACGTCTCAACTGCCAGATACAAAGACCTTAAGGCACATATGTATCAAGACACCTTATTGATTTAACATCAAATAAACAGACTTTACAATATTATCCATTTTCCGACTTCCTGTTTGAATCACTGATGTTTTATGAATGTAAAGTTCACTACAGTATATTAAAGATAGAATCAATAAAAATCAATTTTCATAGTTTTCCACAAAGCATGCTAATAGCTAATCCCACCAAAATATTTAATAAAGAATAATAAATCTTGATACTGTAGAACAGGTTCAGGAATATGTGACCTTTTTAAGTGTACACAGATTGACTCTACTTGAACTTTCGTTATCTTTTAATTCATAGTACTTTTCTTATAGCGTTGTCGTTACTAAATAGGAATGTATATTATAAATATACTGTATATATA
>NW_022729003.1:0-950 GCF_011630105.1 Anneissia japonica | reverse complement strand
CTAATTATCCTGGTTTGGCATTTTACTAAAATCAGAATTAGACAGTTCACAATTGCAAACACAAAATAGACCTATTACTTAAAAACTGAGGCCTAATTAAAATGGTTTGGCATTTGACAGAAATAGAATGTTAAATACGGCAACACTTTAAAATGCTACTGATCATTCGAAAACATATCGTTGTAGAAAAGACATCCCTTCGAGCTATGCAAGACGTTTATACAACATAATATCAGAATCAATAGGCTAGTTATGATGAGTGTTATAATCAATATTTGCACAATGCTATCACAAATAATTTATAAAAATAATAATTATTCACATTATTAATACCTTAATGATAATTATCATGAGGTAATATTGGCATGAAAACAATAAAATGCTATTGATAATGATGATGATGTGGGTGATGGTGGTGATGATGGCGATGACGACGACGACGACGATAATAATAGTAATAAGTACAGGTGTTCATAATTACCATAAATGCCTGCATATTTAATCGGTGTTTATTTGATTATTTTGCTTATGCTTGTATGGTGACTAAATGATTCGGTACGTATTTAAACATTCAGATCATTTCGACATTTCAATGTTCAACCCGAGTGCATTTTCCAGACACAAACTATATTTTCAACTGCAGTATTATTTCTTAATTATAATGGTTATGCTGTTTGAAAAATATTTTTATCATTAATTATCCAACTTCCATTTTTATTAGTTCAAGTGCACTATGTTATCTCAACATATTAGGCCATACTCGTTTCGTAGTTGGTCAACACTGCGTAGCATCTCGGGTAAATTTCTCTTGCCAATAATACTATTATGTCACTACCATTATTTATATAAATAAAGAATTTGTAAAACAAATTTGTCCTACATAAATATGGCTGTTAATAGGATTTTTTTTATATTTACAAACTCAAACTATTTGTTAATAATACTTATTT
>NW_022729002.1:0-1505 GCF_011630105.1 Anneissia japonica | reverse complement strand
ATGTTCTAGGATTATAGTTAATAAATAAGATTAAATTAGTACTCTCATTTAGTACATAATCATCGTTATTAGCAGTTTATAAATGCTGTTGACCAGTATGATATAATCAGGGACCTGATACTGTATAATAATTGCAGTATATTATGTCACTGTAATGATTATTTATAATAATCACCCCTTTTATATGAATTACCTTTAATTTATATGTTTATATTTTCTATTTTATTATATGTTGTATAGCATGTATTTGTATTCTATTTAAATTAACGTTTGATTCATTTCTACCTCTACCAGAACCGAAAATAGTAACGCACAGGATGCAAGGTTAAAATCTCACCTGATCAGTTTATTTCCACTCTCCTATTTACGCAGCTGTGGGCTTGCTGCTGATTGGTTGCTTAAAGTTCTTTGGTCCGCATTTTAGCGATCGATTTAAAATCTTCCTTTTTTGTTTTTTTCTAATGGTTTCTTGATGTCTCTTTCAAGTTTGTGGATCGTATTTACATTTTTGTCTTTTTGATTTTGTCTTAATTTTATTTTTGCATATAATTATTGAATTTAGCGGGTTTTTTTTTGTTTCTAAGAGCTATTTTTTGACACTTTAACTAATTGCACAACACAGACAACGTAATTAGAACACCACTGTGTAGGCGCAGCATTTATTAGTTAAATCAATATAACTTAATCGAACTTTTTTTTTGTTCTTTCAGATACGTGTAGAACCATTATCAACCTGTCCGATGCTGTAGTGTATCCAGCCTCATTAATTAGAATACGTCTTGCAGCATTCCCATATTTCCACTAGAAAAATTTCGGTGTAATTGAAATCTATAGAGGTAAAATGAGTTTTTTTTCTCTCTCTTTGTTTTATAGATATTATTATTGAATTTAGTAAATTTGTTTTTTTCTTTGTTTTTAACAGTTATTTTACTTGATTTTTTTCGGTTGACTCATGAAATGATTTACAACGTAATTCAAACATCACTGCGGTGGCGCAGCATTTATTCGTTAAATCAATAGAAATTAATCAAATATTATATTTTTTTTTGTTCTTGCAGATACATGTCGAATCATCTTCGAACAGTCTACAGATTTCCATTCGAAATGCCATCATGATGAATTCTTATTCTTGCTTGTTATCATTGCCGAACATTCGGCGATTTTGCATAGACTAACAAGAGAACGTTAGTTTCATTTCTTCATCCTGCAGTCTTTTTAGCACACGCACTCGTTCCTTTAAACGATTACGTGAAACAAAAACACTAAATAATTTGTTTGTTTTTGAACATCTTTTTATTTGGAAAATTTATCTTTGCCGAAAGAATATTTCGGCATTTAATTCCAAATACTCCTCCCTTCTTTCCCAACGACGATAGACTTTTCGGCGCCACGAACTCGACCGTTTGCAATCTTAATATATATTTACATCTAAATAATATTTTTAAAGTTAATTAATCGTAAGTTACTTGTTTTTTTTTTGTAGTAATAGGCTAATCACAAATATA
>NW_022729001.1:0-10589 GCF_011630105.1 Anneissia japonica | reverse complement strand
ATGTAGTCTTGAAATGTGAGTTCTGATGGGTTGATGGGTGTGAGGTGAAGTTGAGGGGGGGGGGGAGGCTCGTCGATGATCAGTTGAGGGGTGCTAATAATAAGGTGATTTTTAACTACTTTTTTTGGCATAGGGACAAGCTATAATTTTGATGCAATAAATACTCATTGCGAAGATTTACATTTTAAATGGAACCACCTTAAGGTTACTCCGTTTTTTTCGTAATTTATTATCGTAAAAAGAAATTACCGTAAAAAGAAGGCTAGAAGTTGAAAAGCAGATTGCTTTCGAAAACGATAGATTGAACTCGCATATGTTCTTAAATGGAAACGTGTAGAATGTTGTAATCCCAAAATTCTCATTTACAGAATTCAATTGCTTGCAAAAAGAATTGTTATTTTTCTTTATATCTATTTTAAGTTTTTTTTTGTATGTTGTTTTCTGATTCAATGCCGCTGCGTCGGCGACAACCTTTGTTTTTACTGTAATTGTGTTGTGTTTTGAAATGCTAAAAAAAAACCCAAAAAACTACTACTCGACCGAACGTGCACCCCCTCCCCCACACACCCCTAGATACGCCACTGCCTGTATCACTGAATGGTCTAATATCATTTGGTATGAATTTGATTTCATTATTTTATACAACATAAATATACAGAAAACAGGTCAAAAACGAAACTTAAAACCAAGAAGCACAAATTGAAATTGTTGATGTTATCTATGATGACTTTAGAAATGTTAACAAAAGGATTTGTATTAGTGTCTATGTAATAAGTACTACAATTATCGGAATCGCTGTACTGTATACTATCATAATCATTACAAGCATTATTATATTAATATTACTTGTATTATAGTATTATTATCAATATTATTCATTATCATCGTCGTCGTCATCATTGTTTTTTTTTAAACAAAAAAGTGAATAATGAGACTTAGACGTTTTTCAGACAAAAGTATTAAATGATTACAACTAACATATATGCATGTTGCAAAGGTTAAGTATCATTTGGTACTAGATTTTGATTGAATTTATTTGATATAACATAAACGTACGGAAAACAGCACAAACACTAAACCTAAAACAAAAAAGCACAAAGTTGATGAAAATTGTAGCTCCACAAGTTTGCCAACAAGGGGTTCGACAATCAAGTCCTACGGAGGTGTCCAAACCAAGGGGCCGACTATCCTCAGTTGGGGTCCCGGAATAAAAAAGAAAATCCCTGATATGGTTCATAGGGAGAGTTTTCATAGCTTGTGGTCCAAATTGTGGTTCTAGACCACAGTATTAGGAATTGGCAATCAAAATAACGTTATTTTGATAGGCAATTTACTATTTGCTTTTCCACTGGTTGATGACATCTGCAATGGCCATGGGCAGGATTTAGACAACAGCTTTGAATGATTACAACTAAAAAAAATATTCTTAATCACAACCGATTTCAAGCTACCTTTTAAAATAGGCCAAACTGTTTTATTATAAATCTGGTACAACATGTTTCTGTAGTAAAACTGCCATCTTCAGTGTAAAAATGCTTACAAAGAAAATTCTAGTACTGTAGGAGTGAACAAGTGCAATGAATTTCATTATTAAGCGCAAACATATGCCAGGCGGAGCATTTAAGTTACACAAAAGAAAAGTATTGAATGATGAAATCTTAATATGTATTAACAACATTATTTAGACTATAACTAATATTATCAAAGTCAATAATCAAGTAGGCCTATCTCAATAAAGTTTTCAAGATAGCTGTTACACTAAAGAGGGCGCTAGACTAATATCTTTGGCTGTCAGGTGCTAGGAGAGCGCACACAATCAAAGTTCAAACAATAATTCAACAGTTACACCCATTGCCATTTACTTTCTATTGTAAATACATTATTGACTGAATTGACTTTGGAATAATAACGAATAAGAAACATTATTTGATAGGTTTAAAGAATGCTACCAAATATCTTTTGACCAGCAGGCCTAGCTATGCATGATAAGCTCACGCTAATTATAACGAATAACTTTGATTTTTAAACAAGTTGTATCAGTGTACTATGTACGCCTAGTCCATAAAGAAGTATAGCTCTCTGAAAATGACAAACAAATCATTAAAAAAATAATTTGAAATCAATTTGATAATTTTTCAGTAACATACAAATTATAAATTTGAGCATAGAAATTATTAAATTTAATAAAATTTGTAACCTGATTTTTATACCGGACTGGACTATATAATAACAATAAAAATAATAAGCACTTCCTGTTTTATCATTTTCGCTGTAAAAAATCTCTAAACATTATTGTAATACACTAATTTACATGTTCAGGTAGATCATTTTTGTATTAATTTAAAAAAAGTTGTTTATGATTGTGTTGGTGTTTTGCATGGGACAATAATACATATTAATTCAATTACATATTTCTTCGTTTTTGTTTCAGTGTCATTCTTAGTTTGCCCTAATAATTTCGTTTATGGTGACATTGCATGATGAGCTTACATTTGCAAGAAACTGTGTTTTTATTAATAATATTATAATTTGCTGTAATTATCTTTTGAATTAAATGATGTTGAACTATAATTGAATACTGTATACATTACATACCAATTTCTCATTTACGAGTTCAGGCGCGGCTCTAATAAGGAGTCTTACTTCATCCCATTGTCGGGTAGACGCTGCCAGGTATAAGTCGTCACTGCGATGGCAAAAGGAAACAGTCATAAATATCTACTTAACTAAAATAATACAATAGCTAATAAATCATTTACACAGTAATATCAGTGAAGCGATAAAATTATGTATGATAGATACTACAGTAATTGATTATAACCTATGATTCATTTTGATTATTAATAAATGAATGAAGTTTTTATAATCTACTATTACATAACATTGATGTACTATGTGCGCAGTGCCTTGCATCCGACAACTAGGAATACTGTACGCCCTCAACGGAGAGGAGGCGGGTTTCCAACTTATGAATCCAATGATCAAGGAGGTGCTGTCTATGTCTGAATAATTATTAGCATCACCATTACTATTGTCTATTATTAGGCTTTAATTAATAATGCCTCAATTTAATTAACAGAAAAATAATTCAAAAAATACAATCATTGTACATAAATTATTGATTGATTTCTTGGCTAATAATAAAATACCGATGTCGATATTAGAACACCAAGTGTAAATATACTATTCGAAGTTCGTTATAAAATTTCATTATAATAATCTTTCTTTTCTTTTCCAATATTATTTAATCAAATTATTCAAGTTAGAAATGCATACAATTAAGTTATAACGTACGTCTAAACACAGGTAAAATAATATTGGTAAACACTTACGCTGTATATTGCCTTGAAGCCATCTTCTTTGCTTGTAGATTACAGTACTTTATAGTTTTATACAGTACGCTAACAGGTTGGTGAGTGTGGTTTGCTCAGTACAGTAGTTGTGTATACAGTACGCTAACAAATTGTTGAGTGTGGTTTGCTGTGACATACACAGCAGTAAGTGTTATTGTCAAGCATTCAAGCAAATGTTCTGATTGGCTACCTTATCCACTTGATGACATACGCTGCAAGATTATCAAGCATTTGGCAGTTTTGATTGGTTACCTGAATCAGGAGGGAACTCATAGCACCTCCCCTGCCTTATAATCATATGATACTTTTGATAAAATGTAATAATGAAGCAAGGAGGATTGAAGTGATAGACGTGTTTACTGATAACGTCATAGGCTATGTGGATTATTTACTTTGATAAGTAAAATAATCATAATATGCGGCAATAAATTAACTTTAACTGAATTCTTGCTTACTCTTTTTAGAGAAACATAATAAAGGATATTTATTATCTCATTTTTAATGACTGGTATAAGGATATCAACAAACAGGCCCATAATCCTCAAACCATAATGCGCCTGATAAAATTACATGCACAGCAGCGAGTGAAATGTCCTCTAAGAAGCTGCACCGCTTTTACAACATGTGTCTGTGACGAATTTGTTTAGTAAATTATAAAATTATTTAAATTTGTTAATCTTACTTTAAAATTCAATTAAATTTACTTTGTTTAATAATTACCTCCAACAAAAACGTATGGTCAAACTACATGCACAAATACAAACCGTGAAAAAAAAAGATTAGAGAAAAGGTTGCAGAGGGCTTTTTTTTTCACACGGACGTCATTGATCATTACTATTTGATTTTCATTGTAATCTTGAATTCTAGCAAGATTTTTAGACCAGTCTATTGATTTTATCAATAATCTTTAGGCCAATATAAGTTGACCAATCACCAAGCAATTCGTCAGATTTTTGGAAACTGCGCATTTCATAAAAAAAAAAAAACCTGCTAAATATATTTGATTTATGCGAGAAACGGTTATTTTCATGCGATTTTCATCGTTTGCCTTTATAGTGTGAAGTTGCCCTTCATTACTGCATTTACAGGCCTACAAATTCTGGGTGTAGTAATTATTTTTTAATTTTACCGTTTAATCAAGTAATAATGAATTATTGTTCATTGGTTTTGTAATATGGAAATGAATTAAATAACATCAACATTTTATCATATCCCGTTTACTCATAAATAAATGCAGTTGATAACAATGACAGCTAATCGAAATAATGCCATAGGCCTAATCAGTGGCGGATCGGGTGGCTAGCCACCCCCGTTCGTTTACCGTGAAAAAAATAATAATGGTCACTCGTCTTGTGTGTGTGCTTCTCGTGTACTCTGGTAAAAATACACTTTCTATTTTAAAGTTACTTTTTTTCAGATGCCATCTAAGGTCGTCTAGCAGTCTACTAATTCCAAACAAATCTCAAATGGGAGTGGACGCCCTCCCAAAACCGCTCCCTCCCCAACACTCGGTCATACTCACCTCCCATTACCCACCCCATTGCTAAATCCTAGATTCGCCACCGCATAATGCATTACAGAGTTCAATCGCCCCTTTGGTTCGTTCAGGCAAGATTATTAATCCTGATTTTGATTAATTATTCATGATGTAGGCCTACTTTCTAAACTATAAACGGAACAGTCTTTTGATGTTTCTTTTAGGGGGTCCCCAGATGAAAAAATGCTGGTGAATGATTTTTCTCCCCGGCGATGTTTTATTTTTTTCCGACGTTGGTGGGTAGGGGAAGTGTTGTATTTTTGGTTCTGGTCCAATAGGTTAGACATTTTTTACCGCTAAGTGGGAATAGTATCCCGTTTAACACTACTAGGCCTACTAGCTCCTATTCAGAACAACTTGATCCCAAATTTTGGTTTCTCGTTTTAGGGATTCTCCTGTGTTTTGTTCTAATTGCAGATAAAGATCTGGCTTTAGGCTTTGTGTACCCGGTACAGTTAGGTCTAGTTAGGTATTCATTTGCAACTGATGTGATCAACCGGTTTAATAAGCGTACAAAACGACATTAATGCAAAATTATTAAGTCAGTCTTTACATTAGTTTTTTTTACAGTAAATTTGTAATGGAAATTTAAACTGAATTTTAAATCAAAACAACTTTAATTTTTATACATTAATTACCTAGTTATTTTTATATGTCAAAACTACAAGCTTAACATTGTAGGCCTATATTCATTCATTTTCTTAAATTTTTTTTTATAGGCCTATGTTTTGTATGTATTTTTATTGCGCATGTCTTAGCCATGTCTGTGCATCTGTCAATTTTAAACCAAGTTTTAACTACAGATAAGTTACTTTTATTTGTCGAAAGCAATTTTTAGGCCAATCAAAATTAAGTTCTTAACTTCTAGTGTTTTGGGCTGAATTTTGAATTATTCTTCAAAAACAATGCGAACTGTAAGGGTTCTATTCAGTGGCGGCGCCAGCGGGGGAGTTGGTAGCAGGGGTTAAGCACCCCACCAGACAGGTCAAGCCCCTCTCCCCATCGGGCAGACAGGCTGAACAAATAGTTTTATAAAAATAGTCCGTCACAGTCTGAGCGTGTCATTTATGGCCATCCAGAGGTTATTCCTGAAAAAAATCTCATTTTGGAGAGGAACACCCCCTGAAATCACTGGGGGAAGATGAGAACTTAGGTATAGTAGACCTCTTCGTTAGTTGAAAGTCACTTTGTATTCATTGTATTATCCCACAGTGTAGGCCTATATCACAAGACAAACAAAAACCGAAGCATGATTTTGATAATGAAATGTTTCACTTGACGCAATATCAATGTCTGATCCTAACAACAGGTATATGTAACTCAGTGGGGTTGATACAAATGAGTGTCAGTCAAATATATATCAAAAATGTCAACATAGGCTAGTTGAACTGCTACCTGCATGTGTTCAATCACAAAGAAAGTTTGTTCAACTGCTTTTAAAAGCACAGTTTTTTGATGGTAGGGGAAAAATACCCAAGAAAAATAGTGAGATGGAATGCAAAAAAAGGGCAGAAAGTTACAAAATAACAATCCTACTCTGCAATTCTAAAAAAAAAATACACATAAAAAAATCACATGTAGGTCAAAGATTAAAATTCTGGTTGCTAATTTTTGTATTTGCTTAGATTCACAGCCCTTGTGTTTCCGAATTCTACTACCCTTGTTTTAGAGTGTTTAAACCTAGATAAAGTGAGCTATATTTGGAAAAGTCGAGCACTGTGTAACAATACCAGAGTAGGTGGTCGTGTTTCCAATAACAGAAAACCCTTTTCTCTAAAGTAGGCCTACTGAAAATCGGTCGGAATAATGATTATTCATTTTAGGAATGTTGCAAGGCACCGCACAAAAACCTTTCGCAGACCGTAGTTCGCAGACGGACCAGGCGTTGAATACCAGGGTTTTATTGTTCAAAACAACAGCTTACGGTACTATAGGACTTTGCAATACACTTGGTTTTGTATGAATATAAGCGATATATATCTGTCCCTGAAGGAATGGATTTTGCCTGTTTTGCTTGGCTGGTTCCCAAGGTAAAGATATTCTGCGAATATTGCTCTAGTTTTAATTTATTTTATTTATTTGAACCATCTTTAAAGAGCGTAACCCTTTCAGTTTAGCCCAGTAGGTTAACTGATATTCAGGGGCCCTGTATAATAAAATTAAAAGACAGTACAAACAACACAATTACAACATAATAATAATAATAATAATAATATTAATAATAATAATAATAATAATAATAAAAATAATAATAATAATAATAATAATAATAAAAATAATGATAATAATAATAATAATAATAATAAAAATAATGATAATAATAATAATAATAATAATAATAATAATAATAATAATAATAATAATAATAAAATTATTGTACAATCCTCATAACAAGTCTTAAAAGTATTAAATTGACTTGCATGTTAAAATTAACTCTCATCATTTTCTACTTTCGTGTGGGTTACTCATCCTTTATTAATTTTAACGTCATTTAGTTCATCTTCCTACAATTTTTTTATTTCCATGCATACCGAAAGATAAAACCTTCAATTAAAATTTACATCGATGTCGAATTATAAAAAGAGTATGCTGTGGCACCGAGACCCCTGACGATTAGTTCCCAAAAATGTTTACGGAAACGTAATGCAATAATGGCATATTCAGCCGCTCCAAATCTCTTTCCTATTCTTCCTTTACTCTTTCACAATTTGCGTTTATTCATATTTTTGTACACTCACATAATCACTAGGTTAAGGCCTAGTTTAGGCCTCGGCTATGCTACTATACTATTTCAATATACAATTTTAATATATATATATATATATATATATATATATATATATGACATAATGTCACTACTAAATTAATAAAATTAATATTTTATAAATGTTATAATCAATTTTATATAGCCGGAGTTAGTATTGACCTAGGCTTCTATGGTTAACGACAAGGTCGATTTCTCCAATAGGCTTTCTCTATGATTGGAGTTACCTGTAAGAACAGGAACTTCTGTAGACCAAACCAGTACTGTTACGATTTTAATCATGCGGAAAATATCCTCAGAACACACAAACACTTTAATATCCCTCTACGCATCACATCAACATGTCCAAATGGTGGCTTTTTAAATCCCTTTATTTCGGGTACGGCTAGGTACATGGCAATTAAATACAGTAACTTTCACAAGCAAAATCAAATTTCATCATTTTATAAAGAAAAAAAAAAACATCAGAAATTACGATTACTAAGCAGCTTAATATTCAAATCATAATTAGGGCAAGTCATATTAATACCGTTATTTATTTATTTTTTGAAAACCACATTATGTTAATGTTATATAACATTCAACACTACAAAACGATTTTCACAAAGCGATGCATAAAATTTTGCCATAAAATCTGGAAAGTCCTCTAACCAGATTAAAAAATAAGCTAATGTGTAGGGTTAATTTTAGGGTTACAGAAAGACATCCATCAGTGTGCTCCTCGGTGGGGCCGAATTGGGGTACACTGGAACACAGTGTATTAAAATAGACAGGTATCCCAATTATATATCACTGCAGATATCCTTATATCTAGAGGAAGTGTGGGCCGGGTGCATGGCCGGCTTCTAAGAAACTCGCTCTAAAATTCGTCAGCCTCATTCCAATTGAAAATGTTCGAAAAAAATCACGCTGATAGTTAAAAATACCTAATATCACATTTTTTTTTTTGCGAGCTAGCGCTTACTCCACATACTCCACATTCCATTGTGTTGCGCTAAAATAGCATACAAACGATCTTGGTTAGTGAATTATTGTTCCGTCTCTCACGTTTTAAGATATTTAACTTTGATTTAAATTATACGATAAAAGCTGATTGCACGTGCAGTCCTGTATTTTGTTATGGATCAAAATGCATATTTCCAAGTACATTACAGACGGTTTATAATATAAAATTCAGAGGTAATTTATTTGGGTGTTTTTACTGTGATTATAATATGTATGTGGAGACGGTTTGGCACAGTGGAAATTGTTTGATTCCCAACCGCGTGGTTCAGGGTTTCAATCCTTCGGTTTGCATTTTGCTTGTGTCTTTGCGTAGGCACATTTATGACTAAATTGCTATAGTCTATCCAGCTGTATCAAATGGTTCCAGCAAATTACTGGGAGGGGAGTAACCCAGCCTCATCCGCTTCTTGCTACTTCAAATTGGGGATAAGGTCCAGCCTAGATGAGCACAATGGCTCGTTTTACCTATATGTAGGCCTCATACCTCGAGCAATGGAGAGATTTTATAATGAACAAATTTGATGCAGCAACAGAGAAGAATACTGTAATATCTTATTTACCATGAATCCTAAGAATTTCCACCTACGTGTTCTATTACACACCCACACGCATGGGCGCAGATCCTGGGTGGGGGGGGGGGCACACACTTCCTCACATATTTTTTGGAGGTTTGGACCTCCACGTTTTGACCGCAATGTAATTTCATAAGTAAAGATAATGCCTCTGAAAGTTGTTGAAATGAACTGCAATTTAACGAAAAAGCGCTGTACAGCATGAGTACAGTACTGTATCTTATATTATAGCGAAGATACTGGAATCACTAACGTCTGAATCACATGAAATACACGATTCCAGTGAGCGTGCTTATATTAAGATTTTTAGCACAAGAAGTAGGTAAGTAAATACAAAAAAAGACAATTAAGTTTTATTTTCTATGTGTACATCACACAATTAACTGGATCTTTATGGTTGCCGAAAATGACGGATAAAAGATCATGAGAAATTTGTTGACACTTCGTTTGGACTATAATGGTGATGTGTGGTGATGACGGACTTTACTACACAAGAGTCATTTCCTAAAACATTCGCACCTCAGTCCAATGGTGGAGCTGAGATGTGTGTGACTTATGCCTTTGAGCAGGTAAAGTAAATACATCAAAGACAATGTTTTAACTTTTATTTTCTTTGCTGGGGCGGATTCAGGGGTGCATACGGTGCGGTAACACCCCTAAATTGTATTAAGAAAAATAACTGTTGTATTGTACTGTTGATATATTATTTTTATCATTACAAACATACAATAGTATCGGTGAATTTTTTAAGTATAAGAGTGCAATTTCCGGGCACCTAGATGTCCATATTCTCAAAATATCACGCACCCCCACCAACAAACCCTGCATTCGCCCGCCCAATATGGTACATCATACAGGTTATTTAGATCTTTGATTGCCGAAAATCGCTAATAAAAGATCATGAGAAATTTGTTGAGTGCTCCGTTTTTTTGGTGTGTCCTTCATTTTTCATTTTGATGACGTCATCTTGGTCAAAATGAATGTTTTTTCGTGACACCCTCATCTTTCTTCCTTCAAAGTCTGCCCAATTCTATGATTGATAATAAATCCCTCATCAACAGGCATTTTTCAATGAGACTTGACACAAGTATACTTCATTTCGATATATATGTAGCGGGTGACCACTACTTGAATTAAGCGAATCCGTCACTTAATTCGTCGTGGGGGCTCGGGTTCCAGTTACGCGCAGGCTCAGTCGGTATAGATGTTTACATATATGGCCACAAATAAAACAAGAGGAACCCTTTCTAGTTATATCTTTAATAATGATTTATTGGGCAATGGGGATTACAATAGGGACTTATAAATTGGACCTAACCTAACCTAACAAACTACTCACGTGAGACCGTCGGGAGCCG
>NW_022729000.1:0-827 GCF_011630105.1 Anneissia japonica | reverse complement strand
ATATGCGTGTATGCTATGTATGTATATGTGTATTAACTAGAATATTATGGTGTGTTTAAAAAAACGAACAAATAAATACGTTAAGAAGTTTAAAAACTGTCGAAATTTACTCAAGAGGAGGCTTATTATTGTATAAAATAACTGCTACCTAGCGGTTTTGATGTTATACCCACTATAACAGCTTTGGACTAATTCGGTCTATTAGGCCTCGCATACCATTAGCGAGGTATATGGTCACCTTTTAAATGTTGAGGCAAATGGCTGCAAAAACACTAAGAACACTCTGGTCAATAAGATTAAGTGCAATACTGGTGATGTGGATGATTTTTACTTATCATTGTATGTCACAAATAATCACTATCGCAAAGGTCTGAATAACAGATTAAAGCGCATCGACTGTAATAATCACGGTATCTGTGACAGTATAAAAACCATTATGGAGTTTGACCCCTCCCTCAACAAAACCATTCATTACCTAAAATTGTTACTCAGAAGCTTCTGAATGAGAGGTTACGTTTTGCTGTTCTATTTTGTATATATACTTATGCTAGTTTAGTTTACCTTGTGCTGTGTTTTAATTATATGTCTTTTTATAATTTGAGTCAATGTTCTGTTTCCGATGTTTGAACGTGTTTTTTTTTGTATGCTTCTCCTATTTGGAGGTATTTTTTGAATAAAATTTGAATAAAATTTGAATTAGCAATAAAACATAATAAAATAATGGCCTACCTTCTCTTCCTAGGCTCTAGCTCTCCGTCAGTCGTTTCCAAATCTGAAGTTTCTGTAGCCTTTGGGAGCTTCTGTCTGGCTTTTTCATATGTGGCTAT
>NW_022728999.1:0-794 GCF_011630105.1 Anneissia japonica | reverse complement strand
AGTTTGCTAACTTATTTGGCCTCCATCACTCATATCTCGTCGACGTTGTTACCAATCCATGCTTATTGTAATTATGTTTATATATGAGGTGGAAATAAAGATTTTGATTCTGATTAATGATTTATGGATATTCATTAGTCAGTTTTGGATATCCATAAATCCGATATCCATAAATGGTGAATAAAAATCCCATTGACACCTTAAGGTGTTAATGGGTTTTTTTTTATTCCATAAACGATTTATGGATATCCATAAATGATTTATAAATATCCATAAATCATTTTTGGATATCCATAAACCATTTGATTATATGATGGCCTTGTAGTGTCTGTTCTATGGTATAATAGTAATAGTTGGAGTCTAACTAAAAAAGAAGCCAATAAAATCGATGTGTTACACCGAAATCATTTGAGAAATTTTTTAAAATTTATTGGCCGAAGATTATTAGTAACCAAGGACTGAATGCTCTTACAAATCGAAGTCCATTAAACTATAAGATAAATAATTTGCGATGGAGCATGTTCGGACGCATTTTGAGACTTCCAGAAAATGCTCCTGCTTTCATTGCAATGGTTTTTGCACTCGGAGGGGCAAACGAATTTGAAGCCAGCGTTGGTAGGCCGCAAACCAATTTGCTCTTTGTTCTTAAAAACGATTTATTTGACAGAGGTCTTTTGTTAGAAAATTATAATGATTTAGTTTATCTTAAAGAATTAGCCTCAAATCGAAGCCTATGGATTTATTTATTTTAGAAAGTCAAATTTCCAAATTAAAGTAGAAACAAATATTATACA
>NW_022728998.1:0-604 GCF_011630105.1 Anneissia japonica | reverse complement strand
ACGGCGAAGGTCGACAAAACGTCTTCGGCGAATCTTTTCCGTTCGAATTTCTTGACGTGAACCGTGACTTTCGCCTGGGAGCTTCGATGATGTCGTACTCGGTCGTCGGGTGTTTGGCGGACTTCGACTTTGGCGGATGGAAGCTCGTCGGCAACACTCTGGAGACGTGCTCTCCGTCCGAAAAATTGGAATCGTTGCAACACTCGCCGCCACGTTATCCCGATCCGCCGTCTTCGACGTCCGAACACGTATCCACCGCAACGGCGTTCGGAGTTCTGTTGAGCGTGCTATTAGTCTGTTCGACGTTAAAAATTTACGATTAGAATAAAGTTTTATTTTATCTAGTATTTCATTAAACGAAAAGAAGAATATCGTATATTTGTTTGCTGTGCGTGTGTATTTTATTTACGTTGTCGTAACTAGTCGACGGCCATTGTCGGGCGGTCCAAACGATGAAGACCGTCCTAGTATTGGCGGTTCTGACAACGATCCTTTGTTTCGGGGAAGGCTCTGTCCTCCTGATAGACAGCAACTTCCTTGTCGCCAGACCCTTCTCGACGTTCGAGCTGAGATGCTACCACGGCAAGAAAAAGGCCTTGGACGT
>NW_022728997.1:0-2288 GCF_011630105.1 Anneissia japonica | reverse complement strand
TGTTCAATAAAGTTCAGTTCAGTACTATCTTGTATTGTTAATTCCTATTGTGTTTTATTTTTGTTGAGTATGTGCCACTGTTTCAAAAGTGATTCCAATAAATTTGATTTAATTCAGGGGTGGATTTGGGGGCCAGGGGAGGGGGTGGCACTCTTCCCCCTCCCCTTTTTGGGAGGTAAATAAAAGGAAAATAAAAAAGAAAAAAAATGGTAGCCCAAACGCCTCAGATGTTATTTTCGGGCGTCTAGAACACAAACATTTCGCGAGGCATGCCCCTGGACCGCTTAGTATAGTGTTAACTCGATTGGCCCAACTTTCGGCCTCACTTTTGGACATCTCTGGATCCGCCCTGTAACTGAAGGCACATTCAGACAAGTTGATTACCGGTACTCAGAATTGTACAGAATTAGGCCTTAACATCGACAAAAATTTGAAATTTTTTCCCCCCATTTACTTTTTATTTTCTTTTATTCCCCATTTATTTTAATTTTCAAACCATTTATACTCAAAAACACAATCTGCACGCATGACTTGTAAGTAATATGAATGATAAATATGAACGTCAATTATATTTGAAACACAGAAAAAATAAATTAAAAACCTCACAAAAACCTTGTTAATTAATTGAATTTAATCCATTTAAAAGTATGAATTAATCAACAAATGATAATGAAACACTGTACCCCTGCCACTCAGTTGATCTAAAGGAGTCAACCAGGAAACTATCACAGAGTATTGATCAGCTAAGAAAGCTGACAACCCAACAAAAACACTTTTTGCATTCTTACACTATAAAGGTGATAATGAATTTGAAGCACCAAGAAGTGCAAAACATAATTTTTCTATCAGTTTAAATATACATAAAAAAAAAAGTACATTTGTGATGTATCTTAACATGATACTCAAATATGAAACTACAGAATGGAAAGAAAAGACTACTGTATTTATGATTCTGTAACAAGTAAATGTTTAAAAACTGTACATGGGCGGAAAATGAATTAATATATAAGCACAAGATTAAAGCTAGTAATATTTTTCTAAAATATTTACATTTTAAAATAAATACAGTATAATATAGCATGATGTATATTTCAAGTCTGTGTATAGATACACTGGTTGAAATAGTCAACCCATTATTAAGTAAGATGAACATCATAAGAAAATCTTCTAGTGACAAGAAAAAGTCAATTTTAAAATACATTATTCCATAGCCCCTAGAACCTGTTCCTGTGGCCATACAACCAAACCATATTTTCCCACATAAAATAATTCTGGATATCAACATATTTACAACAAATATAATAATTCAAAAATAAAAATTCAGAAGCATTACATATACAAAACCTATCTAGCTTGTTGGTAGATCTTGACATTAGTTACTGTACTGTTTCTAATTATTTCAGAGTGTTTAAGTTTCAAAATGAACAAAACAAAAAGCATAGATGCACAAGACCATTTCCATGCTACTTATGCAGTAAACAGTTAATACAATAGGTATCAACTTTTACATTTAATTTAAACCTTTCAATAATATTATGTAAACATTTTTACTACAATACTATAACAATTGCAAGCTACCATTGTCACAGTGGTGGCCCAACAACTGCAGTTGGGACACACAATTTCAAGGTCGTACATTCAAACACTCATATGAATTTCACATGTGTCCTTGGGAAAGGCACTTAAACCATGCAGGAATAAGTTTAGAATTAACTATGTTTTAGGAGTACAACTGGGTACCTGGTAGATTTTGTGGCACTGAATGTTGGTTGTGTGTATAGCAGCATGACTAGGCATATTCCTAGGGCAGGATGAGTTTCAGTTGGCCTTGTGCTGCTTCAGCCAAAATGATTCTAAAATATACCTATTACATAACTTCTATAGCATAATTATTTGCACGCTACTAAAACATTCTTATTGCATGCTACAAAACATTCTTATACATATTAGTAACACTTATTTATAACTAATGAAATATTAATTATAGAAATTGCAGCAAAATCTACCCTGTATAGTTTATACATTCTACTGTATGTGAGTTGAACATTAAAAACATTTTGGATTTAAAGATTTGAGTAAGCCTCAGTCATATATTAAAATAGTATTATTGTACGGTAATACTGCAATGCAAGTATAAATAACAATATAAATAAATAGTAATAATATTAATAAAAATGATTATAAAAGATTAAGACATTATTTATTATATATGCCTTATGGTGCTTTTCTAGTCTCAAGATTATGTTCATAGAATACACATTTATTTATTATTTATTTATTTGTTATCA
>NW_022728996.1:0-515 GCF_011630105.1 Anneissia japonica | reverse complement strand
GTGATTGCGAGCACGTATGTTCCCAGTAAATTAAATAACAGAGACATTGATAAAATCAAATGAAACGGTTGATGTATTGGAGGAACATAAGTATTTTATTGCACACGAATATTTCGTCCTGTCCTCAGGACTTTCTCAACGTGAATGAACAAAAACATTACAAAGTAGATAAATCATGAGCTATGGAATAACAGTAAATAACAATGATATAACAATAAGACAATGCTGGGCGTAATTAGTTATTCGTGAAAGTATAGCCACTAGCAAAGCCTAGATCTCTGTTAAGTCCCTTATTATGTGATTTAATACGGAGTATCCATCGTAACTCTGCGCAACGTCTATCTTTAGCAGACTTGTAGTCACTGCCTATGATGATGAAACGAAAATTAAAAATTGAATGCCCGGATGAATTGAAATGGTCACTCACAGGAAATCCCTTGCTTTTATCTATAATAGATTTTTTATGATTATTGAGTCTGTATCTTAGTTTAGTGCCAGTCTCTCCAATATAATTA
>NW_022728995.1:0-755 GCF_011630105.1 Anneissia japonica | reverse complement strand
TTATGAAAGAATTTTTAATAGTAGGCCAGCACTCATTTTTGTAAACTAGGTGAATACAGTAATACCTTAATCTGAATAATAATAAAATAATACGTCATCAGTGTAGAAAGCTCTGGAAGTTTTATTTCAACTCTTAACAAAACGATTGAATGTGCCATAGACACTGGAAAAATTGATTAAAAAAAATCCAACTGTACAAATAATTTTATCTATAGTTGGTACAACAAACCTAACTTATTGTAACCTCTTAATCAGATAGCAACGAAATCTCATAATTTTGAGTTCCCAATCAATGTGGGGACATTGTTCTTCTTCCACGGGGCCCAAATAACAAACTTTTAAATTACAAATACAAAATAAAATGAAAATAAGATGTGATATGAATAATTCATTCAGTACAATTGAAGGAAATTTATATCAGATTTTTAAAGCCACAATCGCACTGGA
The DNA here is from genome assembly GCF_011630105.1 of Anneissia japonica. Lineage (NCBI taxonomy): Eukaryota > Metazoa > Echinodermata > Crinoidea > Comatulida > Comatulidae > Anneissia > Anneissia japonica. Next base: position 308 of record NW_022728995.1, on the reverse strand, counting down.
CTTTTTTTGGTAAAACTAAATAACACGTTGGCTAGTTTTACCATAATTAGTCCAGTGCGAACAGCACAGGAAGTTTACCTGACAGGAAACTTACCCAAGCCGCGCGGTTAATTTAACCGAGTCCCGCTTGCCCAGGAAAACTGACCAGGTTAGTTTTACCTAGCAGGAAAGTCCAATGCGAACAGCGCGAGTCGGGTAAACTTCCCAAGTCATCACAGTGAATGACCTTCCTCAGGCTGTCATGCAATTACGCATGAGCTGTGACCTGGAATAAAACGTCACACACAAACATCTTGATTAATTTCGCG
>NW_022728994.1:0-1108 GCF_011630105.1 Anneissia japonica | reverse complement strand
CAAACAAACAATCCATTTAACAGTAAACAGTTGCTTAGGCAAGATTTGACCCCATTGTGGCTACTTCTTAACTAGACATATCCAGAGTTGCCAACTTATTTTTGCAACTAATGACAGTTGATAATGTTCTCCTTTATGAAACAACGCTGGTCATTATTGTTATATACAATACAAAGAACTACTAATAAGTTGATAATCAAAATGTAAAATATAACTTACAAAATTCTACAAGTACATTCTTTTTGGCATCATAAGCAACATCAGCAAAATTCTTTCCTACTAAAACCTTCACTGGATTTTTATCCCAATCTTCTGGAATCTCCTCAGACATCAGATGTGGCTGCAAATTGAAAAGACACACGTCAATTAGTGTTCTTCCCAGACCAATAAGCTGTAACGCCCTGTTCCAGACAAATGTCAATTAGTGTTTTTCCTCAGGCAATAAGCTGTAAACGCTCGTTACAGCATAAAATGTAAGCCAGTAGCCAAAGAAACCACAAGCCTGAGCTATTGTACCTCGTCTATTTACAGCATAAGCAATGATGGGACCATGTTTCACTGTGCTGGGATGTGCTAAACCTACCTACTTCTCTGGCTAATTCCTACATTTCAAATTCAATGTTACTACATCACTCTTTCTATTTAACCTTTTTAAAACACAGTTTATTATCTTTGATCCATGGATACTCATGACATGTCTTATTACTAAATACAACATCCATAACTCCGGAAATTCCCAAGTCTTATCAGTTAAAGTTGGCCCTCATCCAAAAAAACAAAAACACTGGTAATAGGTGAAAGGTCAACCATGTGCTTTCTCTTTTTTCCTTAAACTTGCTTTTTAATTTGTATATAATACTAAATTATTGTGTCTAAGTAATGATAAATAAATTTCTACACATTAAAAACTTAAAATTTTTGTCTTATTTTTTTAATGCATTATTATTAACGTAGTAAAACTATATGAAGCCTACAACATGCACTGCTAAACATATTTGGCTGTGGTATATTGGGCTTAGATTGGGCGGTCGGTAGATTTTAGGTCGGTAAATAATTTGTGGCACCATGTGATCAAGTCAGGTAACCAACAGGGCTGGAAAAAGTGCTC
>NW_022728993.1:0-732 GCF_011630105.1 Anneissia japonica | reverse complement strand
AGCGATGGAAACTGCTGCGGAACCAAATGCAATAATCGACGTGAAGGGGAGTCTAAACAAACTTACAGAACTTTGCGGAGAAAACCTGCCTTATTCCCAGGCCTTCGGGAAGATGATAGAATTCCTGACGAGAAGGAAAGCGAGGCCCTACGAGATGCCGACACTTCTCTTTTGCCGAGACGAGGTGAGCGGATCGCCGTACGTCGTGGTGTCCACTGTTCTGGAAGCGTTGAAACTCAACAACGCTTTCGTCGAAAACAGCTTGATGCGGACGTTCGGCCAAAGGAACAGGATGAAACGAATGGAGGAGACGGGGAGGCAGGACGCAGAAATCGGTGTGAAATCGCAAAACAGACATTTCGTGGCGGACTTCGTGGGAGCAGAACCCAGAGATCTTCCGACGCCCATAGTGACATGCAATAACCAAGAAAACGGACAGATCAGGTTGCGCTGGCTCATGTCGACGGCGTGCGTCTACCGCGCCGACGGCGAACCGGCACCCTGCGGCGTCCGCCTTCGAAAGGAGGACGGCTCCGTCGTCACCGTCGCGCTGATGCCTTTCTCGGTGGTGAAGCTCTGCGACAAGTTTGATGTCGAGGAGGAGGAAGACGACGCGACGACGGAGGAAATGAGAAGAATGCTTTCGGCCATGCCCTTCTGCTCTGAGGATGGACGGTGCGCATTCATACCGAAGAACGACAGGAAGAGAGCTTTCACCTGCGAGTCCGACGT